>NW_023593800.1:564926-775152 GCF_014839805.1 Manduca sexta
TTATATGCAATTTATAAAAAAAATAAAATATTTTTTATATTAATAAGTACATTAAAATGTAATTGATTATTAAATATGAACTGTTCGGTATAAAAAAAAATATAAAAATTCACTAAAAAACAATGTACATTCGCACATTAGATTTAGGCTTATCTATTAACATAAAAGCTTTAAACCTCCTCAAGAAAATCCTGAAGAAACATCACAATCTTCAGAAAATAATTTTGTTTCATATCTATTTTTTCACGTCATTTTTAATTCTATCATACTTATTTACACTTTATATACATATAAGCAACATATATACATAATAGTACATATATACCAGTTGGACATATATAGTTCGTAGCACCAGTGGAGCTACGAAACCGCTACGAGCTACGAGGCCATCGATTGGGAAACAGAGTAGGTACACTTTTCTTTCTTTTTAATGCAACGGTTACTGACTCGTAGGTTTTTGACCCCATGTCATGACGTGTCCGTCACATCCGACATGACGTATTATGGTATGTCGTAGGAAAGTTTATTTTTTCAATTTATTGTTTTATAATAAATTAAGTTTGAAAAAACACGGCTATTTGGAATACATTTTTTTGATGATATCTATTCTCTCGAAACAGTTTAATAATTATAATATAATTTATTTTAATATTTTTTTTATGTACATCATACCTACTAAAATGTTAACCGGAAAAAATGTAAAAAATTTAATTCAAAAGACATTACACGATTTAAGGGATAAAGGAAAAAAAATTGAACACATTATGCCGATGCTGTACCACATTTGACAATGACGTCACTGAATCATGAAATCGTTTGTTTATCTTCATTCCATAATTTTGAACCTTGATGAATAATGAGGAAATAATCTAACAAATAAATTTAATCGTATGCATATTTTATGTTCAAATGTTATTTATTTTACCTAATAAAAACCGTTTTAGCGTGAGTTGAATTCGTGCACCAAGTGTTCTGTACAAACTTATAGGTAAGGTATATAAGTATATAAGTTCAAACGTGACAAACTTAACTTTGCCGTTTGGTTCCTAGACACGGTTATTGCATTAACCGCAACTAATAAGTTTGTAATAGTAAATTCGCTTATTTTTGTTATCAAAGTATATATTTACGGATTTAAGAATTTTCCTTCACTTGTACTGTAAGACATTGCTTCTTGCCAAATTTCATATTCCAGGTCAACAGGAAGTACCCTACTGCTGTTGATTCCCTTGTGAAATCGCAAAAAATGACATAAATGGTCAATCTTTCGATCGCTTTGACCTACAACATTGATTTTTTTACAACTGAAAGACAGACATGAGCATTTATTATATATTTCTACCTAATTCTCCTGACTCTACGCATTCTTCAGATTTTTCTCAGGAATGCAAAAGTCTTGATAGACAGATGGACAGGCGGGCAACAAAGTAGACTTACTTAATAAGGATTCCTTTCAAGATACGGAACCCTAAAAATAGGGCATATTATGCCGACCGTGTACCAGAGTTGGCAGTGACGTCACTGTCTTATTAATTTATTTGTATATCTCTATTCTATATTATTTTGACTCATCAAATTGCAAGAAACAACCTGCCGCTGTAACTGAAACATATGTATATTTTATATTATAAATCAATTTCAATATTTATTTTAAATTATAACGGTAAATTTATTAATAAACTGTTAATTTTTTTTAAGTACAATAAAATTTAATAACGGGGGAATTGGGTAACATTTTCGTTATGATAAAAGTATCATAAACTAATTTAGAGACTTATACAGAACTTACAATTTATATAAACATTACAGAAATACTTTAATAAAACTTAGAACCATTCAGGCATTTTGTAAAATGAGGCCAACACAGGCATTTATGTGCGGTCGTATCGCTTACCATCAGGCAAGCTCGTCTCGTCATTCAAAGCAATAAAAGAAATAACGCATTACGCCATATTGATGAACTAAGGCATTATACATGTATACATTTGTGTTGTCATTATTAATTCACGTCTTTAACTGAATCAATAGATTATAATTAATTATTTATTGCATATTTTCTAATAGGAAATCAGTAATAATATTTTCCCTCCATTATATCGGTAGTCGACATATTTATTCTGCTTGAGGCAATCGCTTTAGCAATAACAGAGTGCTTGACCTGCCGCCGAGTGGTCCAAGTGTTATTGTTCCAAATACGAACAAACATCGCATTGAGCTTTAATGTTGATTAAACAGTTGTTTTTATTATTAACTAGTCGACCCGACAGACGTCCCGTCTTAACTATGAATTTGCAGCGCGCATTCTGTCAATCGCTAACAGTTATTTCAAATAAATGACAGCTATATAAAATTAATATTTTCGTTAAGTTTTCTCAAAATTTTCTAATTTTCCGCGCATTTTTTTTTCTTTTTTTCTTTTATAAGAACCTTCTCCTGACAATAAAAAACACAACAAAAAGAAAATAGTGAAATCGGTCCAGCCGTTCACGCGTGGTGGCGTGACCAAGGGAAATATGGATTCATTTTTATACATACATAGATCTTAATAGAGAAAATCTCTTAGTTACATTTTTTCTTTTCTTTTCTAATTTATTTCGAGGTTTTATTAATGTTTTGTAAGATTATCGAGAAGTATGCTTTGACCGAGGACATGCGACGGACATGACAATATCCATTTCCATTATGCGTTTAATTAATAATATACATTTAAAATTCTTTAATTTCCATTAGAGTAACAAATATTTATTTAGGCTCCGATGTACTCAATTAAATGTAACTATTGCTTTTTAAGGCATTTATTCAAACAAGTCTGTAAATATTGAATAAGACGTGAAAAGGACTTCAACCATAAGCTCGTCAAACTTGAGCAGTCATAAAAAGATGACCATTAATATCTGATTTATTACCCATAAAGGGACGACCGTTCAATACATCTTTGACCTTAGTTCCATCTGTATAAAATGTCAGACGTAATAAACCAACCGACTAGTTAGTCAATCCAAGAAATATTTGAATATTTGAACAACTAATCGTTAAAAATTGTTAATTGCAATCATTACGGTTTAACAGCCTTTAATAGTGTATTTAGTTTGTTCGATTTTAATTATTCTGTATGTAAAGGCAAATAATAAGAAAAAGAAACTCTTTTGTGAAAGCAGGAATAATATTGGTTATAAAAATAACGTCGAATTGAGATACTTCTCCTTTTTTTGAAGTCGGTCCAAAAATGGGACAGCAATTCATAATAAATTAAATATTGCAATGTGCAATAAGGGCGCGCAGTGGTGTAATCGTTTCAACTCTTTCTTCCGTGCGCATCATAATACCCCATGACGTCACAAAGATGTTATTGCGTCTCTTTTTCGTTGTGACATCTAGCCCTATTATCGGCTTTCAAAGACTTATATCTTATTGCTTTATTACTGGATTTTGATCATGCTTTTTAGGTTAGATTTTAAATTAAATTTATTTTTTAGAAATAATACAAGTTAGATAAGTTACTGTTCATAAAAAGAATAATTTACTTTTAAGTATCGCTCATTGCGTCAATTGTTTATTAAAATACGTATAAAAGAAACTCAATACTTCTTACAAACACTAGCAAAAGTCCATAACCGAAGTTAAATATAAAATTCGGCGCTCTACATAAATCATGCGTCAATATCAGTACATACAAAGTGGTAAATAGGCGAGCTATGTACTGCGACGGGCCCCGCGCATGCGCGCCGCAATCGATCCACGCCGTTCTTACTAAACTAATTCTATTATAACTCCTCTTATACAATGAGAATCGTATGATTACTTTGTACCTATCATGCAATAAGTATTAAAAATATATGATTTTTTTTAAATATATCATATTTTAAGTTACAGTATATGTTTTCAACGCGCACATGGACATTTTTTTTACTCGAAGACAGTGAGATTATATGTTTTAGCCGTTTGTAATGTTACCATCTGTAAACAACAGAGGACACACGTGCGGTTAATAGACGCAAATATAAACCACATTACATAAGGAAAGAAATCTAATTAGGATTTATAGATTTCCGATTAGGTTTTCGAAAGATGTACGCCCTAACTCCCGAGTTACCCACCTATGTTTTTTTAATTTTATTTATATATTGATAAATCTTGCTATTAAAACATCATTATTTGTAATAACAAAGTCAACACAATATTATGAATATTTTCCTTGATATTTTATAAAAATAAATTTCAAATATCTATAATTAAACATTAAAACGAAAATGTTTATAATTGAATCCCGAATGTAATTTGATTAGATCTGTTCGGGAGTCGGGACTCCTACGTAGCACTCCCACGGGAAAACCTACGTCCGCTATACAATTACAATCTGACATTTATGAAAACCAACCACGCCCAATCTAAGATTTTGCTTCTTTGCACACAACATTTTATTCACCAAAAAGCATACAATAATTATTGATACATACAGGTAGCTTTACTAATACTTTACTTCACTACTTTTCCCTTTTCAGGGATGGGGAGAAGTATAATTTAGGTCATATATAAAACAGGGCGTACCTATTTCAATTTGCGTGGTACAAATCCAAGCTTCAGGTTGATACTGAACAGAAAAACACAATAGTAATTCATACCTTTTTAAATAAATTGTTACTTATTATCGATATCCATATTATAAATAATTCGAAATTGACATGTGCGTGTTGATGCGCGTGTTTGATGTGTCCTTTAATGCCGACGAACGACGGCATGATTTAATGAAAACAATTTTTTTTTACATTAAAATAACTAACATTACAATTGGGAAGATTTGTAAAGAAATGTTAAAGTTTGAATGTTTGTTAGAAATAAATGCAGAAACATTTAAACACTAATAGTGTTCAAAATAATTAGCCTACATTTTAATGAAGGATATTAATACACTAATAGTCTGGAGTAGCATGTAGGCTATTTCTTTATCCCGAAGAAGTACAAATTAGGATTTTTATTGCGGAAAATGTCTTTTACGCCATCGAAGCTGAGAGCAACACGCATATACATATATAAAAATAGATGTGTGTACTTATATTTGTTGCGACGTTATATCGTGTCATACTAGACAGATATCTCCAATCCGTAAAATTCTCCTTCTAAACCACTTTAGGGCATACATTTTCCCGTGTGTACGGCGCGTAGTGTTCCACGCGCGCCTCGAAGAGCAGTGTCAGCGTAATTTGCGGGGCCCTTTAGGGCCGGTGCCTGCCTAGGTCTCAATGCCACCGGATCTTGGACCTAGGCACATAGGCAAAGGATGGGAACACCGTAGGTTTTTAATCAGTAAAAGTCTGACACGCCCTCCCGCCCATCTCAAGGCGGGAGATAGTCAACTGATGATTTCGCTACGTAAAAAAAAAAAAAAAAAAAAGTGGCATACATTTTCAAGACTCCTTTTATAAGTACGCAACTATGTTATCCTATCTACTTTGGGTGTGTGCATGTGTGTGTGTATTACCTACCTATTTGTATATATCGTACTTCTAGATACATTATTTTTATCTGTTTGAGTTGCAAAGTAATCTTCATTTGTTGTTGTGTTATATGAACTATTTTCAAGATTTTCGTAGGTATTATGAGAAATTTAAGATAGAAATTCAATTTATATTAAAAGTTTGGATGGGTTAAAAAAAACTATGGATTAAAGCACATTTTGATCTAACGTACAATCTGTTTCCAGAATATAGAGCATTATTTAATATTTTAAAGTAAATCCATACTTAAAATAATGGTATTAAGACATAAAATCATACATACATACATACATATATAACATCACGCATTTATCCCCGAAGGGGTATGCAGAGGCGCAACTAGGGCACCCACTTTTCGCCAAGTATGTTCCGTTCCATGATGTGATAGGGGGCGAGCCTATCGCCATATCGGGCACAAATTCCAGACTCCGTACTACTCCGGATACTGAGCAGAAAAACCCAAATATCACTTTGCCCGACCCGGGATTCGAACCCAGGACCTCAGAGCGCTATTGTACCGGACATGCAATACAACTACGCCACCGAGGCAGTCATACATAAAATCATAGAGTAGAAAAATGCAAAAGCAGCCTTAAGAAACATTTTTCTTGCCTCCAAATGAAAGAAATATGAGAAAATAGGTCGGGTTATGTACAGAGAAGGAAACCCTAGTTTCTATTCCCTCGGTGCTGGAATATCTTCACTCACGCAAAGTATTTGTTAGTGAATAGAATTTTGTAGTAATGTTAAACAACGTGTATAACAGTGGCGAAGGCTCCATATAACCCGATTCCTGCCGGCTTCCCTTTCCTAACTTATGTAAAATCTAATCATCGTTAGAACGATTTGCAGACTGCTTTTATACGTATAAGTAGTACTTATATGTTGTGTAGTATACGTTGTATTGGAAATGTCACTGATTATACTTGTTTATAAAGTAGGAAGTTATCTTATATTTACCTTTTTATTAAACACTAGCTTCCACCCGTAGCTTCGCCCGCGTGAATTTCGGACTTCAAAAATGGAACCGGTCGCGAACGTTCGAGAATGTTCGTTTTACGAAGCTACTCGCTAGGTGATTCGCTAGCCTCTAGGTGCCAAGCAAGCCGCCTGCCTGTGCGTTCGCGACCTTATATATATACAAAAATAATCCTTATAGCGTGATTCAGTATTCACGCGTGATGGCTTATTATTAACGTATTTCATGTATAACATTGGTGTTTCTATACCGAATTCTATGATTCTTTTTTATGGAATATTTAATAATGTAAACTTTTTTAATTAGGGATGACTGAGAGTGTTATAAACGTAAGAGTAGACAAATATAATGAGAAAGCTTCGAACTGCTAAGCTATCGGGAGTTACACGTGTTATTGTGAGTCAACCATAAAAGATAGACATATGCTGTCGTGCGATATTTTTTACATAATTTTATGGAGAACATTTCCGTCATACATGATTTCTGTGTAGCTTTAACCATTAAGGTTGCACACGCGACGGAAGCTTAAAAAATGGAGTAACTTCTCCCGTTTTCCCAACATTTCCCTTCACTGCTCTGCTCCTATTAATTGTAGCGTGATGAAAAGTATACTATAACCAGCACAGGAGTATGAAAAATAATTGTACCAAGTTTCGTTAAAATCCGTCGAGTAGTTTTTGTTTCTATATCTGTACAGAATTGACCTCTACAGATTTATTATAAGTATAGATATAGATAGATAGATAGATAGATAGATTATAATAATTACCCCAAAAACCTTGTTTAATTTTTACAGGCTTGTGACTACCGAAATGAATTGTTAAAAGACATACCCCCTTATTCATAAATGTTTTTTATCTAAGGACGGAGTAAAGCTGTGATAACAAGCCTGTTTCTGTTTGTGCCCAACGGCACTGAGAAATAGACATAGGGCCGTTGTGGTTGGTTATTATTGTTGTATTTCAATATTAGCCAATCACAACGGCCCTACGTCTACGCACTGCGAAGACTGCCATGCCGTCAGCACTGAGAAACAGACTTTTTATCACAGCCTTACTCGATCGTTCGATAAAAAACGTTTATGAATAAGGGGGATAGTCTTTACTGGAAAAAGTATCTTTCCACATAAAATATTATATATTCAACAGCAATTTATGAAATTGCGATAGTAGCACATAGGTTTTTTTAAATATAATTGTCTTTTGTTTTACATCCAGCTCACGCCTGCATAGTGGAGAGGCAGGCGTGGTTATACATACTGCACATACGGATCACTATAGTTATTTATCACAATATCCGCTTTTCTTTTAATTCACACACGTGTCTGAATGAAAAATCTTCCTAATACAACAATTACTTGACACAGGTCTCGACGTCATGAACAAATCAGATACTTACTCTACGTTCTCATCCAACTAATGATGCTAAATTATGGGACGAAGAACACCAATCTAATACAAAAATATACGACAAAAACATATTGAAAAAATCAAACACAAACGTCACGATACGTTCGGTCCACATTATGTATATTAATATTCACCGTGTTAAACGGGGCGCATGAATATTAATTGTTTTCTGTTTAATACATCAAGAGATGTCCTTGCGTGCAAGACATTGGTCGAGAAGTAAGATTTATGCGGCCATTAGTTGTGGCTCGCGGTTTCGCCCGCGTGAATGACCTATCCCGATATAAACGTGCTGTTGCGTTCTTTTGTGGGATATAATATTTATAATACCAGCCCTGTATTATATTCTGTCAACTGCTGAGAACAGACTTCCTTTAATATTGAGAGGTTTTATACCTCAGTCCACCATTATGGTGCTGTAGGGCTAATAAATCCTTTTATCTAAATAATATTCGATTGGGAACGAGGTACGTATCAAATAGTGAAACCTCGCCCCCCCCCCCCCCCCGTTACCTCTGGTTGAAACCACAACATCAATCAATTAATATACTTTTTAAATTAAATATACCCCTTTGTAAAATCATTGGAATAAATATATACATTTTAATTTAAAATCCTAATAGTTTAATGTCGCTTTTGGTATACGATTCACACGACATAAGAAACATTGAATAAAAGATATTTTGAAATATTTTTTTAAAATTCTATTTAAATAAAACATATCAGATGGGAACATTATGCTTGTGTCGTGATTCATATATTCAAAATACTACCTTCTAGCATAAATCGAATATTTTTTAGTTTTGTTTAATATGTAAAGTGTTAATATGTAAAGAACAGCTTCAGTAAGTTATAAACTCATTAAAACGATAACATTGAGAAATGTATAGCATACAAACAGTGTAACAGTCTTCTAAGCGTGACGTCACACATCAGTCAGCAAGAGTCGTTGAACTCTTTTCTATTCTTCGGCTACTGGGAATGGGAACACATAGGGCAACTGTGGGAAGAATAGGTCTTAACAAAGATTTGTACGAAATAAATATATTTACTACATATATTCTAGTTCCAAATAATTGACCCGTTTTGTTATAATACCATAAGTATTGAGTTAAAACAAATATAATAGCGTGAAGTGACTATTCTGAATACGCCGGTTCGACCGGGGTAATATCTCTCACATAAACCAATCGTATGTAAAGTATGTTTACTGACGTTTTTCTGTATGTCTAGAAGATAAAGTCTGTCCATCGTACACAGCACGCTTTTATAGGAGAAGGTAGAGATGGAAGTAGGGCACCTACTTTTCTCCATGTGTATTTTGATAGGCGGCGAATCTATCGCTATATTGGATTCTAAACTCCAGGTTAATGCTGAGGCTTACTCGTCAACAGTAACAATTATAATCCATTAGATATCACTGGATCTTTAATTAGAATTATACTATATTTGTCATCTAATATATAAAATTCATAATTTCTCGTGGGATCTATTTTAATGCCGCACGTAACAAGTGACATATATATTATAGAATTGGACGCGACACGCAAATCGCCCACCTTTTAGGCGTTCTGTTTCTTTAATTTATAAATAACTTTTTTGTGTTACTAAATACATCAAAAATATGACGAAGATAGTCTAGTTGGGTGTGGAATGGACTGCTGAGACGAATGTCTGCAGGTTCAAATCCCAAGGGCACACACCTTTGACTTTTCTAAAACTGTGTGTGTATTCTTTGTGAATTATCGCTTGCTTTAACGGTGAAGGAAAACAATCTGAGGAAACCTCCATACGTGAGAAGTTCTCTACAGGAATTTTGAGGATGTGTGAAGTCTACCAATCCGCACTAGGCCAGCGTGGCGGACTAAGGGCTTTTCCTTCTCAGTAGTAGAGGAGGCCCGTGTCCAACAGTGGGACAGTATATAATACAGGGCTGATATAATTAAATTCATCAAATCAAGATAATATTGGCTTCGTGTCCAAGGCGATATCCAGCTTTCCATTAGTGTAATGACTGTTAGTTTATATTAAGTCAGGTTATAATTCATTTAATTGATATCTCATGATTAAAATCTCAGCTATAATAAACTAAAATAATCCTTAAAACATAAATGTAGTTATATGCCACCGACCCCCTAAGGAACTTGTGTACTGTATTCTATTTGTAAAGCTTCCAAATGGTCTCCTCATTAACATTCCTGTATTATTGCTTGATATAGTTGTACATTTTCCGTTAATAATAAAAAATATTTTAAATAGAGCCGTAGTATAAGGGAGGGCGTTTTATCATACACTTCGGCTTAACATACATTATTGCAGATTATATATTACGAAGCCTATACTATGTACTATCCAATGCTAAACACGGGCCTCCCCTACTACAAAGCGAAGCCCTTAGTCCACCACGCTGGCCTAATGCGGGTTGGTCAGCTTTAAATACCTTCGTCATTCTTATGGAGAATTCTCATGTATGTAGTTTTCCTCACATTTTTCTTTACCGTTAAACGGAATGATTATAATTGGTCTCTCGTTAATTATAGTATACGTTACTAGGAGTACAGAGGTAACATACTATTCGTCTTGTATTTTTTTTATTATTGCTTTGAATGAGAGGACGTGCTTCCCGTTCGCCTAATGGTAAGCGATACAACCACCCTTATACAGTAGAAACCTTATCCAACACCTTGAATTACAAAGTATTGTTTGTCATTCCACTATGGTGGCCATCCTGAGACATGAGATGTTAAATCTTATTAAATCCAGTAGTTACACTGGCTATTTTGTTACGTATAGTATTTATAGATACAAACTATATTTTGTTTAAAGCCGGCGATGATCAGTTGGAATCAGATGACCCACTTTCTCGCCTTTTACTATTACTATTAATAGAAAAAAAGGAAAATAGTCGATAATATTGTGTGCCGGTTTAGTTTAAGTTCAACATTCACTTAGTTCTATAATAATTTAGATTACTCTATGTACAATAGTAATACTCCAGTAATTTCTTTTTATAAGCGCTCAGCAGTGATCCCACTGCGTCTATTAAGTGGTGTAGTCCATCGACAAATGAAAGATCCCCTCGCCAACCGCAACAATTATGCCGGCCTGCTTAAAACCGGGTATACACTTACGGGAGCCATTACGGTTTCTATTGACCTTATGACTAAAAATATAAAATAATCGTATATCCAAAAGTCATTCTTACATTCTTGTATACCCTATAATGTTGATAACTTAATACGGCAAGTGATTCGCCAACGCGTTGTATGTGGAGCGTCTGAGTGAGTTGAAACCTAGCTGTCTCTAACGGTAAACTCCACCGCCGAGTTCGGTCGACGAGCGACACGCATTCTTAAATATTATTAGCCGATATTTGGAAATTCAAATAAAAAGGTATATTATAAATATTTTTTTTGTAAATAATGACTTATTATTAGTAGTAGGTTTAAATTGTTGATGATTTTTCTATGTCATAGGTTTTCTATTTAGTGGCCACGTGTAGTGCATAATTTTGTTTGAATTTTAAACTGCTATTTTAAGTATAATAATCATCTTTAAAGATTTAATGTTGTTTTTTTAATTAAATTTCCAATGACCAAAAACAGAATGAAAATATGGTAAGTCTCATAATGATCAGGAATTACATTAACAGATGTTAACAGTTTTATCTAAATTGATGATTTTATACATTTCGGTGTGTTTACCAATTTTCAAAACACCCACAAATCTTTCTAAGTAACCTATGTTTTGGGCACCAAATAGCTGTAGTTGCTAATTATTTATTTAAATATTTATATCGTCACTCTGGCCGACTAAACACTGTTTAGCATTCTTTTTTTATTGTAATTAATTTATAAACATGAATGCGATCATTTTTTTCAGTATGTCAAAAACTTTTTCGGGTTAATAACGTAATCTCGCGAAAGAACTGGCACATAAACGGTACATAATGCAAGCCGCTAACGTTGCGAGTAATCTTTGCGATCGTAAAGATTAAAGTATGCCCGTCCGATGTGACAGTGTATAATTGAATTTAACTGAACAAGTTTGCGATAAAACATGTTTGTATATACTTTCGTTTGGATTTGGCGGTAGTGGTACCTTATGTAGTAAGATAGTATCATGACGAATAAGTTGCTTTATCTAGGTCAATTATACTCAACCTGTGATTCGTTCTTACAAATGGCCCATCTGACTTAATATGTTTCAATAAAACTTCCCCCAATAACACTTGAGCTGTGTGCAAACCTAAATCATAAAATATTAAATTGCAAATAATTTTTCGTAAATTTTATAATACACTAATTTTGAATTACGTTTTTAGACTGAGTATATACTCTAAATTTATTTACGTTGCCTCCCGAGACATAGTAACAAGAAGTCTTTGTGACCCGTATAAAAAAGATTCGAGTATAACTGATCTCGGTGAATGCAGAGTTTTACAGAAAACTACGTTTTATTTAGCAGTGAAAGTGTAGTTATCACTACCGTCTAGCCGCAAAGTCCACTGGATGCTTATGTTGGGGTCATCGGCTTTTAACTTTGCCGCTGGACAGAGTCCCTAGTCCAGGCCACGGTATTTTGCCGATTATCATGTCCCTTGCTAGTCAATATTTTTGTTATAGGGGTCAAACGAGCATACGGTTCACCTGGTAAATGATCACCGCTGCCCATGAACATCTGCAATACCAGGGCGCATAGAAACGTAGCCGGACTTATAGTTGGGAATACGCTTTTTTTAAGGTCGCCAGGTCGTAACTGTCAGTTGTTTAAAATACCTGTCATCAAGAGACTGATGATTGTACCTTGACTTATCATAATTGCAACTATGTTCGCCTACGTGATGAATAAAACATTTTATTTTCATTTATTTTATTTTAAATGCGTGTATTATAGAACATTGCAATGATAAAACTATGTTTTTTAATAATATATATATTTTTTTAAATAATACTAATTTGAATTCGATATTCATAGTTACGACGGACAACGTCTGGCGGGTCAGCTAGCATATAATAAAACATATAATCTTAGATTCATCAAATCAGCCCGACTTTAACCACCGCTAGGTAAGCTTCCTCTCTATCACGCCACTCTTTCCACTCTGACTTGCTGACACACCTCACGATATCATCTGACCATTGAGACCACTCACATTAGCCCGATGGTTAGATGACTCTTAGATTGTTGTTACAATGAATTGAATTCATCTGAAGCCATAAAATGTTAAACATTATTTAGATTGCGACAATTTTCACTCTAACCTACGGTAAGCAGTTTCCGCCAGAGTAGAACTAGCAAGAAACTGTGTTGTTCTTTTCAAATTCAATTCAAACGTAAAAGTATAATGTAAAAATATGAATTATTTTTTAATATGTTTATAGAGCAGTATATTTATTGAGTTGCGAAATACAATTTTTCCAACTTTCCATACGTGTGTACACAACTCTCATAGGAGTCATGAAACAATTTAATAACCTAAATTTAACAAATATATTATAAATACCTAGTATAGTAAGCGAAATGGGCACACCAGTCCACACAAGCATCAGCCACGACAAGTATGTTCATAGAAATTATTTGTTAAGAAGCCCCTTGCCAATAAACTGTTCAAATGATTGCTCCGAGAGTTTGTAGTAGATATAACAGTCGGATCAGACGAAACGGAGGTGTCACAGTCGGCTTCACATATCGGCCGCGAGCCGCGCCGATGAATCATCTCACAACGATAACATATTGTTTCATAATCAAGTTATCTCGTGGATTTCAGTCGTAGGCCAGTCAGACTGTCACTATTATTTTAATTAATTAATATATTGTTCTTCTTACTAATAATAGATTATAATGTAATATAATATTAGCCCAGTATAATATACTGTCCCACTGCTGCACGGGCCTCCTCTACTACTGAGAGGGATAAGGCCTTAGTCCACCACGCTGGCCTAGTGCGGATTGATAGACTCGACATATTTTCGAAATTCCTATAGAGAACTTTTCAGGTATGCAGGTTTCCTCACGATGTTTTCCTTCACCGTTAAAGCAAGCGATAATTTAATAAGTTCCTCTGACTACTGAAGAACAAATTGAGTTCAAGCTACTAACTTGGTAGTAACATTTATTTACGTACGCGTTTGTCCAAACATATAGAAAAAATATTACAGAGAAGATCAAAATGATTCAATATCAAAGTAAATATGTATAATGTAGCTTGATAATTAATTTCAAGAGATCTTTGAAACACCCAGCTATTGAAACGGTTCTTAGAATTATTTCATGATAGAAGAAACGTTTGATTACATTGATTCTGTGAATGGCGGAAGCCACGGTTAAAGTACTTTATATAATAACACAAATTATTATAGTCTACACATATATAGAATTTCGATGTTTCCGCCATAAGTCTCCATCAATGCCTTTATATAGTTTAATATGAAGAGTATGTTTCTTTTCAATATTTCAACTGTGAGTATAACTAAACTGAACAGTTGAAACATAATTATTTTGTAACCTTCTAGTTTTTTGTTTTTTGTTTGCACAGTTCATTTGTTTTAGATTGATCCCTTAACAAAAGAAATAAAAAATTAGTGTTCTACATCATAATTTGATTTTGTTGGTAGAACGAAGAAATATGTCCTATCCGATATATTTAATTGCGGCTCTACTGATATTTCTCAATATCTTCACGCACACAACAAGACTAACCCGGACAGATCAAACGGAGTCTTCCCCTCACCCAAAACATCAAAAACTTTGATTACAAAAAAACTTTAAATATAAAGGCTGGGAGCGTTGTGCTGACGTCACGCGTGACGTCACAGCCGCCCGCCTACGCGAAGCGACCAACGCGCATGCGCTAAACAAACGCAATTTGGAATCGTATTTAATGTTGATGTTATTAAAATCAAGAATTTATCAGATTTTTTTTTGTTTTAGTTTATCAATGTTACCTTTTGTGTCCATAAATTTATAGCAGGTAGAAAGTGACTTACAGTGATAGATTATGAATAAAACGACTTTTTTTTTTTTAACGTTTATATATCAGGAAATATTTGTTTGCGACCTGCATACGTAGACGTGGCCCGCATGAGTATTGAAACCAATTGTTAAAATTGTTACCTACCTCGTTTGTATACATCCCTTTAATACTATAACTGTTATTTATTCTATTATATAAAGCTGAAGAGTTTGTTTGTTTGAACGCGCTAATCTCAGGAACTAATGGTTCGAAGTGAAAAAATCTTTTAGTGTTGGATAGCTCATTTATTGAGGAAGGCATTAGGCTATATATTATAACATCACGGTATGATCAATAGGAGCGGAGCTTCATGCTGTTATATATGTATAAATAATAAATCTTATTTACTTAATACATTCCTTTTTATACCTTCAACATAATTGTATGAATTATACTTCAACTTAAACTTAAAAGATTTAGTGGCAGTAAATTTAAAGTGGCTTACTCGATATAGTTTTTTTTTTAAAACGATTTAAAGAGAACAACTTTATATTGTTCGATCGATTGTAATCACCATGTCTACTTAATTGCAATCATCATTATGTAAAACAGTTTCGATTTTACCGTACATAATAATATTTAGATAATCTACTCCTATACATTTTTACGTCATTACTAAAATTAGTAATACATGAAAATCATCTAAGAATATGTTGGTTAAAGCTAACGAGTTGTATTTTCAGGCAGTCGCGGTGGGCGGGGCCGTTTGCAACATACTTCGTATACTAGCGGTTACTGCGACTTCGTACACGTGGATATTTTTACCGATAACCTGTTTTAATAAAATAAATTCTGCACAAAATTATACTCTATCCACCAGTGAAAACCACATGAAAATCCATACAATAGTTCTGTACATATGCGTGAACCAATAAATCGAGTAGAAAATAATAAAAGTCGCTGATTTGTGTTTTGTTTCTCCTTTTTAGTCACTCTCTTAATTTTTTATGACTTTTATTTAAAAGTACAAAAGGACTGGGATACACTGCAGTATTATACGCAGGTATAGTATACATATAAGAGAATAAATTAAATGTAGAACGAGGTAACTAATCTTATTAAATTGTAAAATTGCTTTTACCTTGCCGCTCGACTGAATGCCTTTTCCCCGAAAAAGTAATTAACTCAAAATATTTCCTTGGGCATTTAGGGGAAATGTAATTTTCTTATTTTCGTAAACGTTTCAATGGTTCTTTGGTTGGGAAATGTGATATGAAGTATTTCTGCCTAGTACCTATCAGCCTTTTTAACTAGCTTATCTAGTTGTAAAAGTCTCTGTCCTTGAGGTTAAAACGCTTCCATAGTTCATTATTTTGTCTCCCGCTTTGCTATGGAGGGAAGTGGACAATTAACATTTCCAACTCCTCTCTATCTTTCTATTTGAGACTCGCCGAGCGTTACTGCTCGGTGTCATAAAATGCGTGCTACTGCTCATCCTGGCTTAAAGTTCTAGAAGTGAGGAAAGTCTCTTTTAGTACCTACCATCTCGAAGTTTAAAATTTGTGCCCAATATTGCAAAAGGCATAAACAACTATACTTTCACTACGAATATAAATCAAATATTGTTTTAAGTTACCTATGCATTTGTATATCTGCAAGAAATAAACGTCTTTATTGTTATTATTATTGTAATAGGCTCGCCCCCTACCAAGTTATGGGACGGAAAGTTAGTCGCGGCTTCTTTCTTGACGACAGGAATAGACATTGTGGTGGTATGTACCAGTGGCGAAACGTGAAAATGTTTGTAAGGAAACCCGGCACAACAGAAGAACCTGCTAATATACATATAAATGTGATCTGCAAATTGTTATAATGACAATGAGATTTCACAAAAGGAAAGCCGATAGGAATCGAGTTATATGCCTTATGCCACCAGTATCTATCCAAATGTATTCTTGCATACGAGAGACCTAGAATCTAGGTATGGTTTACGTCATCAACCAAAACCAAAACACCTAATAGAAACAGAATTAATGTTAAATCGATGGGCTCTTTCAGCCTGCACTGCCAGCGTGTGCAAAACTTGCCAGCAAACGGGATTGTAAATGTCGAATTCTTTACATTACTGCCTCACCGAAATTAATTCTGTATTACTTTTGTATATTAGCAGCTTGCTTATTGCAGTTTTCATATGTTGCCGCAATATGACATGATTTATAAGGTCTAAATTGTTATAGAATAATCATGCCACAATTAACCGGCAGTTCAGAACAGGTTTTAATATATTTTTTAGACAGTCACGGCAAAATGATCCTACCGCAGCTAATGGTAAATGGAGTTAGGTTTTGGAGTGTCAACTTATGAGAGATGATTATCCGTAGTAAACGAAACAATTATGTTTGAAACCTATTTTATACTGGCAATAGGTATGCGCTGTTCCCCGCGAACATTACTTCATAGGACGTACATAACTTCGGCAACTTTTCGACGTATTATTAGAATTTCTGAGTCTCTTTAGTGGTAAAAGTATTTAGCTTACGCAAAAAAACTAATTTAAAAAATTATTAAATAAATTAGTTTATATTTTTTTAGCTAGAAGAAGCTTTTGTTCAGGAACGTGTTGTGGCTTATCAAACCTCACGTTTTTTATTTTACGTGACAAAAGAGAAACAGAGCAAAAACGCCTTAATTACCTAGCGTTAAAAATTAAAATTTAAACAGCATGCATTCACAAACAACGTTGATCCCAAACCCATTCATCGTTCAAGATGATTAATTGCGGTTTTGAAGAAGGTAAATTCATTCTAAATTTATTTTCACTTATTTATTGCCTCGTCTTTACTCTTTCATGCCATTCCACTGATGTTTATACTACATTTACTACATTAGCTCGTGTCCGTATCCTTTACAGGGGTAAGCAGGGATCAACACCTATAACTATTAGAGGAGGGCTATGCTCGACAGTGGGACACTATGGTCCGAATGAATAAATAAAATAAAATGCTTTATTCATCACGTAGGCAAACATAGTTACACCTTTGATAAGTAAAGGTACATGAGAATATTTAATTATTACTGTAATCAATTCGCTTATATAACCAAATACATTATATCATTGCATTTGATATTGGACATTAAATAAATGACTATAAAGTAAACAAAGAAGCCAGCTCGAGCGGGCAGGAAAGAAGAAATAAAAAAGATAAATTTAATCTTAATAAAGATAAAGGGAGGAACGCGTCGCGATCCTCACCGGTGAGGACGATAAAGGTCCTAACCTACCAGCCTTTACTAGCTATCTAAGCGATGACTACCCGAAAAAGAAAGGGAGAAAGAAACTTCGGGCTATATTTTTTGTCATCAATTGTCCATTGAACCTTTTGTATTTTTTCCATTGCTTTTGAATACATAGTCAGTACAATAAATCGATCTCATCTTTGAGTACGATCTCAAGTAGACATTTAATGTATTGAAATATTTAATAAACGTTTAAATTGTTATTTAAGACCTTGTTCCCAGCTGAGTGGACATCGTTTAATAATTAAAACTCAGCAGTAAAACACGTCATATGCCACAGCATAAGTAAAACTTACATTACACACTTACATTACAACTTACATATTAAGTCACAACTTACTCTTATCATTTGAGATGTTGATATCTGTTTATTAAATAGCGAGGGCCTTAAAATGCTGACTTTAATTTAACAGCGTCTCAGCTGATGTCGCACTTCAGAGCGGTACTGAATTGTATAACAGAGGTCGTATAATTTATATTAATAATAGTATTCCAATCATTGTAGAGCTCAGAACTTCTCAGTAAGTGTTATTTGAAGCTTATACACAAGTTATTTACGAGCTGCAGGAGTAAAGTATATAATACTTTGCCACGTAATTGAACGTTTATTAATATAAGCTGACCATAAATATGCATGAAAAAAAGTTTAACATTACCAGCGAATTACAGCAATACCCTGTGTTCTCATGTAATTTTTCTGAAATGTAAAGCTTCCTTTATCTATCTATCTATACTTATAATAAATCTGTAGAGAGGTCAATTCTGTACATGAAATATATTTCCAAAATAACTATCAGGGGGTGATTAGGGATCGATACTGATGTCAAAAATGCAATTAGTAAAATTTTTGGCTGTCTGTCTGTATAACCGTTATAGAAACAAAAACTACTCGACGGATTTTAACGAAACTTGGTACAATTATTTGTCATACTCCTGTGCTGGTTAAAGTATACTTTTCATCACGCTACAATTAATAGGAGCAGAGCAGTGAAGGGAAATGTTGGGAAAACGGGAGAAGTAATTCCATTTTTAGGCTTCCGTCGCGTGTGCAACCTTAATGGTTAAAGCTACACAGAAATCATGTATGACGGAAATGTTCTCCTTAAAATTATGTAAAAAATATCCAACCACAGCATATGTCTATCTTTTATGGTTGACTCACAATAACACGTTTAACTCCCGATAGCTTAGCAGTTCGAAGCTTTCTCATTATATTTGTCTACTCTTACGTTTATAACACTCTCAGTCATCCCTAATTAAAAAATTTAACATTATTAAATATTCCATAAAAAAGAATCATAGAAATCGGTATAGAAACACCAATGTTATACATGAAATACGCTAATAATAAGCCATCACGCGTGAATACTGAATCATGCTATAAGGATTATTTTTGTATATATATAAGGTCGCGAACGCACACGCAGGCGGCTTGCTTGGCACCCAGAGGCTAGCGAATCACCTAGCGAGTAGCTTCGTAAAACCAACATTCTCGAACGTTCGCGACCGGCTCCATTTTTGAAGTCCGAAATCCACGCGGGCGAAGCTGCGGGCGGAAGCTAGTATATAATAAAATCATACCAGAGCGTTGACTGTATATTACAGTCTGTGACAGAAGCCAAACATTTGTTTTAGAATTTTTGCCTTAATGTTTGCACCCGCCTCACCCAAAGATACTGGAAAGGATTTAATGCAGTTTCCACTCATGTGTTGCTAAAGGTTAAACTTAATATAGGCTCTATGTTATTCCGGGAAAATATAAAACAAGACTTTATTCCGGAAAAACCTTTTTACGTTGGCGGCGCCGCGAGTATAAGCTAATCTTATACTAATATTCATAAATCAGAAATTGTTTATTTTGTTTGAACGCTTTGTCTCTGGAACTGGTCTGATTCTAATCATTCTTTATATATTAAGAGGCTAGTTTATCCTTGTGTTATATAGGCTACATTCATCCCGGGAATAGATATAAAAACAGGCGTGACCAAAGCTAACGGTTACATAATTTAATATTCGAACACTATTACCATCAGATCTATTGACTGCACTACGCCAGAAAAATAATGGATCCTCCATGACATTCCCACCTCTACCGTGCGAGATAACTTCTTATTGAAATCAACTTTGACAATGTACAATATAAACACATTCTGCACGTAGAAAAACACGTAAATACAGCCGCGTAAGCGCCGGGTGGTATTGAGGTTAATGACTTTTTTGACCCGTCGTTATGGGAACAACAGCCTTGCTAATACCCCGACGTTTTTCTCTTCGCCAATTTAGACGGCTGATCTAGTTGCTAACTTATATTGTTTGGATTGTATTCATCTCGTGGTCCGTTTATCTATCTATACTATTATAAAGCTGAAGAGTTTGTTTGTTTGAACGCGCTAATCTCTGAAACTACTAATCCGACTTCAATTTTTTTTTCGCTAATAGTAATTTGCTTTACTTCTGAGTGCTATTATAGAGTAATTTTGTATAGGTTATAGACTACTTTTTATCGTGAAAAACTTCTTCATGCGACCGGAGCCACTGGCAAAAGCTTGTTAGTAACAAAGTAGGTTAAGTTTGTAAGTTTGGATTGAGGGGATAATCTTTGGAATTACTTCTTTGATTTTGAATATTCTTTCAGTAATGTGAAGAGCTACGTTATCTTGTGATATATAACCTAAGGTATATCTAGGTAGTGGAACTCTAAGCTGATAAAAATACGACCAAAACTAGTTAAGTATGAAGCATACCGTTTAGCAGGGTATATTTAAATCAATTGCTAAATGTATAGTTGCGCTGATGTATATTTATAAGTTATAATATAAAACACGGAGTTCTTTTCTTCTTCTTGAAGTAAATGATTTAGAGAGCTAAATACCAATTAAGTAATGTATACGGAAGTCATTATTTAACCAGTAATGTATACCACAAATTAAGATTCTCGCTCTATCTTTCAATTTATTTGTTTACCATGTGTAATTATATTAACTTGCTTTATTTATTTGTTACATCCGACGCGAGTGAAACCGTGAATTAAACCTAGTATACAAACTAATACATTGGGTGAACATAACATCTCATTGTTTCATAACTTCGTGGATACATAAGAATTCTATTGGATAACAAAACCAATATCCAATATTCGGAACAAACGTTTCTATAAATAAAGCTCGCAACCAGACTGCGAAAGGTCAAATCAAATTGGGTTTTTCTGTTTCCCAAACATTAATTGGTTCAATAATGATTTTCGAAATGTCAGTGCGTATTTAACGATATTTAGATAACAACCTCTGACTCAGAATATATCTTTTTAATAATACTAATGAAATTAAAATAAAACTACATGTTTTACGGATTTTATCGTGGTTTTTTTATATTATTATTGTCTCCCGACGTTTCGAAGACTTTGCAGCCTTCGTGGTCACGGGGCGGGCAATTATAATAAGATATTATAATAGACGAAGTCCGGATGCTATCAAAAATAACACTTCAGGGAATTAGTCGACGGGTTTAGTAGCTTTGAAATAAATTAAATTAAATTTAGTTGAAGAATACCACAGGTAAACACGAGCTACTGTACAAACAATGAAAACTATATTGTTAACTTGAGTATAAGTAACTGGACCCGTAACGGCCGCCCATATGATGTCGCAGAGAAAGAAGAGCGAAATAACGTTTATAATTCTTATTTTCTTAAACTTTTTTATATTTGTAGAATTTTAAAAATGTTTTATGCTTAATTTATATACACTATGTGTAGCCGTGACACTAATTTGTAAGCTTGTAATACGATTAAAAGGATTTGCAAAATTTATCATAAATAGTACCATTTATGTTTTTTGTTTATTAGCATATTGTATTTGACAGATAGTTATGTAATATATAGATAACACAACCAGTTCCCATAAAACATGATTTTTTTCGCTTAAATTATCCAACATTTCCTTGTACTGCCTTTATTTTATCGCGCTGATAACTCATAGTATCATTATTAATTACAAATTTCCATGAATCATCGTCATGGGCGTTGGCTTCATTAAATTCTCCACATTACAAACGAATCTACTGCCATCTTGAACTCGGAAATTCCTGACAGCAAATTATCAAACGGTACATATTTTCAGAGAACTCTGAAACTCTCCACGGCTGATAATAAAACAATCTGAATAATATTTATAAACTACCAGAATACATATAATACAAACACACGAATTGATAACCCCCTCTTTTTACGTAAGTCGATTAAACAGTGAATATATTAGTGCTTTGGTGTTTGCCTGCTTAGTGTCGACCCGATGTCTAAGATTAGGCAATATGACAATAGGCTTGCCCCCTATCACATGATGGGACGAAAAGAGAGTGCACTAATTCTGCCTCAGTCTCTCCCTTAGGGATAAAAACGTGTATATTGACATTCAAAGGCATAATGTAATCAGTGGCCGTTTCGCCAAACAATCGGATTGCTATCGGCTTCCCTTTTAAGTTTATTTTGTTGCCTTAGTTTTTATTTTCTGTCAAATTGGCCGCGATGTAAACTAACGCCTATTTTTGTCTCGGGTTACCTTTTGTAAGTACCACCCTTCGCCACTTATAATCAAACAGTGTGTCTAAAGAAACTAATCAGGCCAACTCGCACTGTGTAAAGCTATAAAGCGGTAAAGCTGTGAAAGCTATTAGAAGCTCTCTAGCAAGATTAATGCGAACCGTTTAAAGGTCGTAGTAGATTACTGAGGCGAGTGTTTATTATGTCTGATATATTCATTCGATATATTAAAGACTGGAAAGCCGTCAATTGAATTTATGGAAGAGAGTGATATTTTTATGATGTAGTCATACGTATATATTATAATGGAGGTAATACTAAAATTTGTCTTCGATAAATAACATAGGTGAACAAAAGTTCGTAACGAATAAATATATAAATAAATTAATTTCGATTTTTAATAAGTTTTTAATACATATTATATAGTCTTTTAATATGAAAATAAAATAGCTGAACTTTAAAAAGCAGGTTGTCCTAATAAATCCAGAACATTAATCCACAAAGGAGCATAACTAGCGCCATCTAGCGTAATTCATTCCCCGGCGGGATCACACACACGCACATAATCACACGCATACACGCACATACCCATACGCACACACATCGCAGCGTTTTCATAAAATGAAATCGGCCGGCTGTCACGCGACGAGTTAGGAATTTTAATTGCACACACCGAGCCTGTAGCGAGACGGTGCACACACACACATCTCAACGAAATAAATCCTTTGTTTAATCCCACTGTGACGTTACTTAACGTCCTCAGTAAATGTGATGACATATTAATCCGTCGTGATAGTGTCTGTATTCTGTTTTTGCAATATTAACATTCAATAATATTCTATAGACACGTACGTCCATATAAACTATTTGTTCAAAATCTGAACTAAAATGGCGACCAAAACGTCACTGTTATAACCTATTTATTCACTAGAACAACAAATAATTTTACTTATTTGACTAATATTATTTATATAAATCCATGTTTATACTTAGACTCGAGTTCTTATATCTGGAGCGCCACTCCGTACATAACTACAAGCTGTCAATATTGACCATACTAAAGTCAGTTTAAATGGATTGCAGTTCAATTCAGTTGAACACAGTGAATGTTTGGAACACTAAATCTAGTACGTAGTACATATATATCGATGAATATTAATATGCAGAGATAATATACAACTGAATGCATAGACGTGCATCTTACTTGTCTCAGAGTAAGCGCCATGACTGTCTTTAAACAAGCAAAGTTGCCCGATCTTTATTCACAAAGTATTCAATACATTGCCTTACTTACAACTGCAGTGCTTAGGTCTCGCTTTCAATCCCTAGGTCGGGTAATATATAAATATTGAGGATTTTCTACTCAGTATCAACCCAGTATGTAATTTGTGCCCGATATGTCGATAGGCTCGCCCCCTAGAACACCATGGGACGAAATACACATGGCAGAAAGTTGCTCCAGTTGCGCCTCTGCCTACGTCTTCGGGGATTTAAAGAAAAGGCACGTGTGTGTATTAAATATATTGCTCTCGTCAATGAGACTTCAGACGTAAAATCTCATAACTTCCAGTAATTACCGAGACAATGTCATTAAAAATGTAATTTTATGAAGAATTCGATCATTTAACAGCCTCCCTCGAGGTTTAATCCGCCAGTACCGGTTCCTTGAAGCGTGTCATATTTAGCAACGAACTTTATTTTTTATTAAAAATAAACGAGATTGGTAAGCTGTGTAAAGAATTTACAAAATCTTATTAAAGTGCGGGATGCATATTAACTGACTTACTGACTTGAAAACAAGACATTAATTTGTTTGGTAGAACAACTTATTACATTGAATAGTTTCATTAGGTATAATATAAACCGTTTTTGAAGTTACTAATAAATAAAGTACATCAAGTTCTTGTTTCTGGTTCTACTCGAGCGGTATTACAAAGTTGCACTGGGCATTCCTGAACAATCAAACCTTATCCCGGATTGATTGAAATCTTTCGTCAAAGTTAAGTAGCGTTGTAAAAACATTGATTCAATAAATATACTTTACATGTTCTAGTATTAACAAGAGATACTGTTTACAAACGTTTATAAATAATATAAATCAGTGCTCAGTACGAACGTCTCAACAAAGTTCATATTTAAAGTGCTAAACCACGATTTAGACATATTTTCCGATAGAATGAATGACACGGTTAATGCGAGGTAATACATTACTTAAAATATTGAGTGAAAAAAGTGACAGCGGACCTGGTCTGCTAGTTTGTCAGCCTAAGCTATGAACCAAAGAATTACAATTTTACACCCTCCATTTAGAGAAGACCCATACAGCAGGCTTTTTTTTTTTTAAATCTTTATGTAAGGAGCTTGGTCGTTATTTCACGACTATGTCGCTACGTACGTCCACTTGTTTCATAACTATTTCAATAGAGGTTGTTTACACAATCTTGTAGTCATTAGTACTATGGTTTTATGTTTGTAGCTAAAACTAGACAGATTTTCAAATGTTTGATGGCACTGATCGCTTTCAAACGATAAGTGAGAAAATTATTTGGAGAACATAAGCGACGTAATAAATACGTAAGTGAATTTATTATTCTTAGATGAAGAACCATATTTGTTATTCTAATATTTTACACGAAGCCTTTTAGTGTTTTTATGAATAAGTTGATTAACATTCTAAAATGAATAATGTAAACGTACCAATTTTCGCTTAAAAGGTCAAATGTCGCGAAGTAAGCCCTGAAATTGTTTTTAAGCAACTGGATATTAAAACAAGTGTTTCGTTTGATGTCGAGCGTTACAAATACTTAAATTACTCTGTATGTGAGAGTTCGATTGGATAGATACTACGGCAGTGTTAATTTCTGCCGACGAGCAAGTTCATGCACTGATCCGTTCCGATTAAAAAAATATATATTTATGGGGCACCAGTTGCAAAGGCTCCATATAACCCGATTCTTGTCGGCCTCCCTTTCGTAACTTATGTAAAATCTAATTATTATTAGAACGATTACCAAACTGCGTTTATGCATATTATAAATACCTATATGTTGTGTCGGGTTCTCTTTCTGAATATGTCACTCTTCGCCACTGCGAGGCACTATGAGATTTCGCCTTTAATGTACCGGGGCTAGGTGTGCAATGCTTTATATAACGCGAAAGTTTGATGCTTGCCATCAGGCGGTTGGCTTCCTCTATCGATAAATAAATAAACCCATTAACCAGCGTTTGAACTTGCCCGGTGGTATTACAGATCCAACTCCAGATGAGAAATGGACTTGCCCAGTGGTATACAAACCCAGCCCCAAATGAGAAATGTCTTTTATGTTAGTTGATTGTTAGACGGCAGTACCAGTAGTTGATACTACACTAATCGCGCTGGCCCATTCATACTACAGACATATTGACTACAATACGGCTCTTCCGCACTAAACCTCGGGTGTTTGTAGAATTTTTATGAAGATCATAGTAATGCTTGTGGTAGGAAATATTTTATATCTGTTAAGATGGCGACCACCGCACTCGAGTAAAAGCCCGCCATAGTGGCCCACATAAGTGTATCGCGTTCCGGGATCAACCTGTGTATATCCAGTTCCAACATACCAGCATAATTGTATTGATTACCTAGGGGTAATCATTTCTCATTAGTCGATAGTCTATTGGACCCCACTCCATTTACCTTCAGGTGCAGTGAAGTCACTTTTGTGTGCACGTATATAAAAAAAAGCAAGTGCGATCAAGTACATAATGCCGTTATGTTAAACTGCGACATCCATTAGCTGCCACACTTCGCGACATTGCATTTGCATGCGAAAATTGAATAAATATAAGCCATAAATTGACAATTTGCTTTCAGGACTATAAACACAATTACTGTGTCTTGCGTAAAATACTGTTACAATACTTCTGCCGCACCGAATGCAACCATAGCAACTAAATATGGTAGAATGTCTTCTATTTCTTGGTATGAGTTAGCAAATCGAGGTGGTACTTATTGATTATTGACATAAAGGTTTTGGTGCTAATTTAATTTCATCACAAGGAGTTGACCAAGTATTTTGTTAGTGGATGTTGTAAGTGCAGTGGGGCTCGGATACAGTGTTGATTGACGAGAAATATTTATCCCTCGCTAATCGACATAATTATGCCGGCTTATTTGAAAGCTAACAAGTAAGGCTGATAGAATAAGGCTGACATACGTGGGCCACTATGTCGGATATTAACACCTTGTGTACGGCGCTCACTATGTAGGTCTACAAGTATCCCATTACTATAAAAAAACTCTTAAAATTTCCTGGCGGTAGGATGCATACTATAAAAAATGCCTCAGTTTTTACGATATGGAGTCATCGTTCTCCCTTCATTCCACTCCGAGGTGCGCAACGATTTTTTTCAAGCATGTTGCAGAAAGTATAACGCTTTGTTCTTACGACCGCTCGTTTATTTGAAGTCTATTTTTTCTAAAGAATCCTGTTAGAAATAAATAATGTTAAAAATACAGATTACAGGCAAAATATAAACTGCATTTGTACATTATAATATGAGTGCATTTTTTTTTATATTTAGAATGAATATAGCGACTTTACCAGTGTGTTTTTATATAAAACAAATCGTATATTTATAATTCCACCAATTGACCTTATCATATCAAGTTAAATTACGATCGAAACCAGGACTAAAGAACTGACGACTAACTTTATAAAATGACTTAAAATGTATATTAACAAATAAACACTGCATCTCAATAGAATTGCAAACCTTTATCTTAAAGTTATCTTTAGAACAAAAAACGATTAGATATGCACGAGATAACATTCAATATATATTTTACATATCAAATTATATTACAAAGCTATTTTTGTTTATTAACTTCGTCACCCTTTCTCGTACCCTTTCTATTTTAGTACCTTCCCCAAAGACTGGTCCCGCCATCTTTGAAGGACACGGGGTCCTAATCTAATAAAACGACTATTCTAAATGAAAGTTATAAGTCAGTTTTATCTATTAGTTTATTTTCTCTATTTTACTCTTATATTATAATTTAATTGTGCTAACCTAAACCTTTATAAATTAAAAATTGAATTGCTCCAAACAAAAAGAAACAAAGGCCCCCATACTTCACAATAATAAAATCATAAATTAGAAAGGTATAAAATACAAAACAGAGAACATAACTGCATTAGATACAGAGTTTGCACCTAAATTGAATATAATATGCATCGTGCGTCAACTTCTAAAACTGAACAGGGCACCACTCGAGCGCAGCCGATGCCTGTACGTACAGACATAATGCTATACTATGTATATGTATATACGTTCTCCTCGCGGCACGCCACGTACCAAGTTAATAATAAAGAGAAAAAACACACCAAGCGAGGGGTTAGCGCTTCTCAGACAGATAATGTTGGCTTTCAATAAAACCTATGTTACTTGCACGTACGCAAGTTTTAAACCATTATTATGATCAAATTATTGTCAATACAGCTCTATTTTCCAGTGATTGTGACGTCACAATGTTTATATTTATCGAATATGACAAAATGTTGCAGTTTAAAATGATAATTTTAGATAAAACAGTAATATTAAATTTGTGTCACATAGGTGGTATTGAACGCGCGTCGCGTCCCAATCGGGCGAGATCGGCAGTTTCCGCCGTCTGTCGTGCAACGGCTGTCGGCCCCGCGCTGCGCCGGCGCACTTTCGCCACAAAAATAAACGCTCCTTGGCAAAACATCAAGGTGAGCCTTCGGTTTTTAACGCTATGTTTATGGGCGGCTCGACTGTATTATGTACATAATAAATTTTCTTATAAAAGAGCACATGGGTCGACTGATGTTTTGGCGTTATCACTGGTCCAAAAAGATTGTTGCGATGCCAATTAATTAATAATGGGCCTTGAAGGATTTAGGGCTTCACATCACCACGCAGGGCAATATCAATTCATTGCTTGACCTTGTTTTTCAGAGAGATATCACTCCGGTCAAACATAATAATAACAAAGTATAGCGTGGCTCTACTGCAAATATCGGTTGGTAATGCACGATGTAGCGCGTAGTTATTAGTTTGATGCACTCGGATACGCAAACAAAGGAGATACTATGCAAATACAAATGGATCTTTACAGAGATGAGGCCAGTTTAAAAGATTGGACACTTGAATATTGTCATTTAGAATGTAGTGGGACACATTTACGTAGAATTCAATAAATGACCTTAATAATTATTATACTACAATACATTTAAGTTATTATTATACTTGAAGAGGAACATTGACTCAGCAATACAGTTAAACTTGTTTGGGCGCCACGGGATCAACGTTTTCTTATGTGTAATTATTTTGGAAAATAAATAAAAATGAATAATATTTTATTATAATAATAAATAAAATGGCTATCTTTGAAGTTTGGATCATCGTGTTTAATCAGATAGCGCGTGGAATCGTTTATGAATTTCAGAATTTAATGAGAAAAAATCTACTTTGATAAATGACGATACGTAAAATTTTAAATTATAAAGTTCCCATTAATAACACCGCACTTGTCTCTGGTCATTATAATGCCTAATAATGAGATACAATGACACAAAATACAAGCTTGCATACTGGTAATTAATTGAAATAGACAAAGGCATAGTACCAAGATTTAAGTAAGAGATATGTAACATCTAGATGTTACTAGTAACGACCTAACACTTTATAGGTTCATGTGGATGTCTGCTTCAGAGATTCACAGACCATGAAGCTAACGCCCAGAATTCTTTCCTCATTTCTCGGGTTTTAAATGTATATTTAAGGTTTAGTTCCAAGACTCTCTTTTAAGAAACAGCTGCTATTTAGTAAATTTATGAGCAGGGATGGAGAACCATTGGCACGCATACAAGTAGCGACACGAGACAAAATAATTCGGGCACGCGTATAATATGCCAACCAAAAACTTTATAGGGGACATAAAAAATATTGCTAAAGATTGTAACTCGGATAGATAAGGACTGCCCTAGATGTAGAGTTGCCAGATGGCCGGGATTTCCGGGATTGTCCCGGAATTTTGCGTGTTGTCCCGTGTCCAGTAATTTTATTTTGCTGTCCCGGAATCAAAAAAAACTAGTTTTTTTCACAAAGTTACGATACTACGGCTGCTTATAAAGTGCTCAATATTTGTTCTATATTTTTTTTATGTTACAAAATACCTGATGTTGATTTTCTATCAAAGTTTAATTGATAAGTCTGAAAGAGTATCTCAGTTTTTGTTTTCAGTTCTTTTTTGTTTTAAACAATTTGTGGTGTTGATGTTCAAAGTTTAATATTTAAGCCTTAAAAATTTACTTAGAAAAGTTGAATTACATTTTTTGTATTTAACAGTTTAAGAAAGTAATTAAAAAGATTTTTCAAAAAAAAGTATTTTTTTTTCATCAACCAATAGTTCTAGGTAATTCCTACTTAGTTTAGTCTCGGACCAAAGACCAAAACTCTGATTCCGTTCGTGGCCCTAGAAATGTCCAGGAAATGATCAGCCTGGATCTGGCAACCCTACCTAGATGGCATGTTACCGGCCCATTATTATTATTTTTAAATAAAAGCACGTTATCCAATACATGTTTGTTATACCTGCTCTAGAATTTAGAGGGTTTAATTTTCATAATATCGGTTGGTCATAGAGCAAAAAAGCGATTCACAAAAATATTTCGTTACGTGTTTAAAACAGTGCATCGGCCATGTTCCTGTGGCATAATAAAAAATGACACCTTGATCGTCTCCTAAAACTGCATTTCGTGAGATCCGGCTGTCTCGTCACGGATGCAAAATCATATTGAAACCTCCAAATAAAGGTAGGTAAAACACGACACCGGATCTGGTTAATACAACGGTATAATCTACTTAGAAGTGTTTGGGTTTTCCTTCCTTGTATTATTTTAATATGTTTCAATTAAGTGGTGTAGTTGTATAATCCTGTAGGACTGTAGTGCTGAGGCCTCGAGTTCGATACCCGGGTCGGGAAAAGTGATTTGGGTTTTTCTACTCAGTTTCAACTCTGGAATTTATACCCGATATGGCGATAGGCTCTTCCCCGATCATATCATGGGACGAAACACACACGACGAAAAGTGGGTGTACCTGTTGCACCGTGCTGAGATAAAAGACGTGTGTGTGTTTGTATTGTAATAGATGATTAATCAATTCGTAAATCTACATTGCAGTACCTTATATATGTAATTATATGGCTCGTAATCCCTTTCCTTTAATGTCGACAAGGTTTATGTTTCTCTGGCGTTGTGGGTGTTATTAGGCAGTAGAGGGTAATTACCATCAAGTAAACAATAGCTCGTTTGTTCGTCTAAACTCTAACAATATATCCGATGAGCCTATTGCCCGTCAATCAAGATTTCTGTATTATAGTGAGTGATCCTTTTCATATGTTAAACGAATTCGAAACTTTCAATAAATTAAATTTAATAAACTGATTATTTGCGACTGTATATAAACTATTATTAAAAGTAATCGTTATTTGTTTAAAATAGTAATTTAAAAATATAACCTAAGATAGATCATAAGGAAAAAAAGAAACGAAGGAGTAGCTGGAAGTACAAATGCGATCGAAGAGGGCTATGTTAAAGTCCTTAATCAATAAACGACCTCAATCATAATATTCGATCCGATATCGAGAATAAACTAATTAAAATAAGCTATTTGTAACCATGTCAAAAACCTTACTTTTGATTGGTTCATTTTCGTGATGGATCGAAAAAAGCGATTGAGATATTTCCTTACAATCGGCGGTAAGTCGTATAACCTGCATCAATTATAATATAATGCTGTTTAATGGTTTTTAAACAGCAACGGTGCAGAATATTGCCACTATTGTTACGTGGAAATTACTTTCCTTACAGTATCTTACGTATCTTGATTATTTATAGTCGCAATATCCTGCAACGCGACCCCAAATTATTAAAATGTTCGCTAAAAGGATTCGTTAGGAGAGGACCAGTCAAAGTTTGATAGTCAAATGGACGGGTGGGAATACGAAATGGTAGAATATCTGTTTTTATTACTTATTCATTATGTACAGGAGTCATTATCACCATAAGCCTGTTATATCTATTGTAGATGATTTAAATGATAAGAGCACAAAGACAGCTTACAAACACTAAGACAGCAAAAGCGAAGCAGTGCAAAATGTTTCAAATAGATTTGGCTAAATCGTTACAGACTGCCAATGTTACATCTAACATCTTTTGGGGATGACGCAAGAATTGGTTATACGTTAAATCGGAAACTGACAACTTAGTGAAAAGGATAATATTAATTGTATAATTGTTATTTCAAGGTGTAGAGTTAGTAATTTTTGGTAGAAATAAGGGTAACTTTAACAGGACTTAAAGTTAAGTGAAGTAAAAGCTAAATATAATGTTGGCTATCAAGGAAGGTTGTACCCACGATCAGTACATTTATGCCGGCCTAACCAATTGCCTCTTCACGATTAATTGCAAATAAACGTTCGACTGATGAAACTAATAAAATGAACAAAACGTATAAGTATTTCACAACACTTACGTCAACTCGTGTTCATGTATGTGTGACGCGAGTGTCGCTGTGTAAGGGCGCGTAGAGGTCACAATTATTTGACCATTAATTGATTTGTAATACAATTATAACAAAAAAACATGGATAACATTATCATTTAATTAAAATTTAAATTAATTGCGTATTTTATACAATGTTTTTTTTTTCATTATTTTATGCAAATCCAGCGTGGTGGACTAAGGCCTATTCCCTCTCAGTTTTAGAGGAGGCCCGTGCCCAACAGTGGGACAGTATATAATACAGGGCTGATATTACTATATTATTAAATCCTATGTAAATTTTCATAAAACTCAATTCAACTATTGCGTTTACTTTAAACAATTGCATACATCCTCAAATTAAGTATATGTAAGATACAGCTTTAGGTTTGCTAAACAATACGATATATCGACATAAAATATTGCCTTTGGATCTCGTCTAAATACGTCCATTGTTCGTCTACGTTCAACGAAAAAGGACGTAAATCCGTAGTCTGTGACTAATTGGATTAATAGCTCCTAATGTAGCGAGTAATTTGTGTCTCAAACCACAACTCGAGTCGGGCGGCCATTTTGTATCGTTGTTTTAACATTTATACTTGTATGCAGCTCTATATAGTGATTTGTATTATCTTTATAAATAAATAAATATGAATTATTTATCATGTAGGCTAACAAAGTTGCCCTTATACGTCAAATCAATTTTTAAGAATAATAATAATTATTACTGAATAACATTTAAGATCACTTATATAACTATGGACATTTAAATTACTATTGCTTAATACTATATCTCAGAACTTGGATATATTTATATGTAACCTGTCAGAATTCACTGAAATGGCTCATAAATGTATTGAAATAAATTGTTAAAATTACATCTGTATAACATCGCATTAGTTTCAACAGTTATGGTGTTATAATATATGTATAAATAAATAAATAAAATAAATAAATAGAAAATTAGGGGTGAATTAATAATGAATATAAGGCATAAGGTAAAACAAAGTAGCAAGCTTGGGTTGGCAGGTAGGGGGAAATAACAGGTAACGTGTCGCGACCCTGACCGTGACTAGTGAGTACATAAGCCCTAGCCAAGCTAACCTACGAGCCTTTCATTAACTACCTAAGTGATAACTACCGGAAGAAGGAAGGCAGAAAAAAACTCCGGGCTCTAAAGAATAAGCCGTTTTTATGTAACTGCTAACTAGGTTTTACCAGATTTTAAATATTTTATTTGAATAAAAAACTACGTACGGGGCAGTAGCGGATAAATTAAACTTTTCGTGTTCGCAAAATATCCTGCAAAAAATATTTTTCCGTAGTGAATATCAAATATTTTGTGTCCGTGGTCTTGTGTTGTTTTTTTTTTTGCTTTCGCCTGGGACTTTGCGTTGATTAGTGCCGCCACTGACTCTTGGAAACAAGGACTTTGCCTTAAGATTAAAATGAAACGTGTGTGAAGTATTAATATATGAGCTATTCGCCGTGTTCAATAAACGTCCACAATACTTTTTTCGATTGATCTCGAAAATGGACTATTCAGCACAAAGTTTTTTAACATGCTTACAAACATACATAACATCACGCATTTTATCCCCGAAGGGGTATGCAGAGGCGCAACTAGGGCACCCACTTTTCGCCATATATGTTCCGTCCCATAATGTGATAGGGGCGAGCCTATCGCCATATCGGGCACAAATTCCAGACTCCGGGCTGATACTGAGCAGAAAAACCCAAATATCACTTTGCCCGACCCGGGATTCGAACCCAGGACCTCAGAGCGCTATTGTACCGGACATGCAATACAACTACGCCACCGAGGCAGTCTTGTAACCGCTTACAAACAACCTATTTCTATTGGTTTATAGAAGACAGTGGATAAAATATTAAGCTTGAGATTGGTTATTAAATCCTTATGTATATCGTGGCGCTAATAAAAAAGAACCTGGTCACCGACACTAATATAAAAAACTTTAAACAGTATACAAAACTCGAACACTAGACATTCTGTACAGTGTCTGAATTACACCTAAAAGGTAACATTAACACTATATTCTGCGGTAACATTTCCCGTGGTTAGAGTTCAACTGTCGGCTAGTTTTGCAACTGTTAAGTGTCCAAGGCGATAGTCAATAGTATTGAGAAAGTACAACTCGAAGTTGTATCTAATATCTTCAAAAATACATTTTTCCGATAAGCCTTTTATCAAAAGAGATCTTAACCTACTTTTCAGCTCAAAACACGTATTAACCAAAATTATTCGACATGAGGCTAATCCTATCTTTTTAACACCTCATGTAGAGTAGTCTTGGTGTAGTTTCTACGACAGGCTGCCTGCCTGACTCCAACCCCCTCTGTCAATTTATGATATTGTAGACAAAATAGTATAGCAGAATAAGTCTATCAATATCATTATTATCATCAGGTACAGGAAGTCCATTACCCAACGCAGACATTGCTCTAAGACTTTGCTTGTGGTAGGATATATTTGACATCCGCCCGGATAGCGACCGCCGTACACAAGGTGTTAAAATCCGCCAAAGTGACCCACGTAAGTGTCGCGTTCCGGCATCAGCCTGCGTACATTCAGTTCCAACAGATCGGCATAATTGTGCCGCCTACCGACATCCAATTTTTCATCTCTCGTCAGTCGTCAGTCCACTCCACGGGGCGGGCATAATTTTGCGGGCATTTTGACGTACACGTATGAAAAAAATACAAAAATGGACCTGTCTAAAGTGGCCTGCCAGCGTGTTCCTGTGGCTTTTATCAATATAATAGGGATATAGTTGTTTTATATCCAATTAAGATCCTACATACGTAGAGCATTCCGAATTTTCCCTTTTCAACATAAGGCAAACAGACCCTTTTAATTCATTAGCTATGCTAGATCCTAAATAATAGGGGCGAGAATATTACCATTTACTAAAGACATTTCCAGACTCCGGTTTAAATCAGAGCTAAAGGAACCCAACAATCTAATCGAGTATCAAACCCAAGACACCAGGACAGCAGTCATACCGAATATGCAATACAACTGCGCCACCAAAGCGTCTAGTTAACATTTAATTATAAAGTATTATGCAAATAGTTAATCTATTACATCGTTAAAACAGGCTTAAATGCTAACAAATAATTGGCATACGTTAAGCAGTCACTCGCAGGTTTATGTTCCTCGTTGCGTAAGGGCTAACAGTAATATAATTCTGAGGATAATTGATTTCAATTTGTTCAATAGCAAATGATTTATGTTATTATAATAACTCGTAAAAGCAGCTGAGATCATTAAAAATATAAAGATTATTGAATACCGAACAACGAGCCAGTTATTAGTCCTAACAACCTTTTTAATGATATTTATTATATACGGCTTCGGTGACGGAGTTTTCCGGCATAAAAGTCCCGCTATATATTTTCCCGGGATAGAAAGTAGCCTATAACCCCCCCAGGGTCTTAAACTATCTCCATATTAAATTTCATAAAAATCCGTTCAGTACATTTTGAGTAAATCGATAACATACAGACAGACAGAAAAGGGATTTTGTTTTATAATATGTATACATAGGGTAAAAATTTTAAGTTAAAATTTTGGATTAATAACTAATTTCCAGATAATCAACGGTGTTCTATATTACCGACACGGAAGTCTACATTACGCAAATAACATCTGAGACCGAATTTCGTCACGAACTACATTGCACCTTAACTCTACCTCCGTCTACATCCTAATACCTAACCTAGCCTCAAACGCAGTCCTAACCTAACGGATCTAAATCAGACCAAAGCGCGCAATACATTATATATCGCACAATCACTTTCTAATGTGCATGACTTTATAATACTGACAATTATTGACAACATGAGCCGGTGTTGGTGTCGCGGGCTTTATCAAATGTAATAATTTATTTGAACCTGTAAAATGTTATACATTATTGAGATTCAATATTAACTCTACCACCAGTTCGGAAGGTAGTTCTTCAATCCAGAGAAGAATCGGCAAGAAACTCTGGTGTTGCTCTTTTGCGAAATCAGTTTAATGTATAACCTACAGTACATGATACACAGAAAAGAGAAAAATGACAATTGTTTTCTTTTTATTGTTGTTTAGAGCAGTTCATTTATATGCACGTAAAATAGGTAATAAAAGAAATTTAAAGATATATTTATACGGACAATTTATTGGTCAATTGTTCCTTGACGGCATGGATCAATTTGCAATATGTAACCATTTAAAATGCAGTAACTATTGCTCTATATATTTCATAAAGTATGATCTGATTTCTTATGTTTACGGGAATGTTAGACATTCAACGACATGACCATGAAGGCTGCAAAGTCTTCGAAACGTTGGGAGAAAATTATGATATAAAAACCTCGATAAAATGCCTAAAAATTGTTTTATTCCAAAGTATTACCTGGTTTCTGATATTGTTGTTACAAAACATATTGCCAATTTGTTTGTTATCATGAGCAGTATTGCTCAAATATGACTAATATTCATTGCGCGTGCAAGCGCTCTTTTAATTTTAATGTACATTTTTTTTTTAATAAATGAGGGACGACCTGCTGCCTGTTTATTGTAGCGACACCACCTGAATTGTCAATTATATCAGTGCGAGGTATTACATTGCGCTCGTCACCCTGAGACAGTAAATGTCAAGTCTCATAATGTCCAGTCATGAGATGGGATTTAATGTTCCTAACGTTAGAACACCTCGGTGCTTGCAGTTCCTTGGCGACCGATAAACATATTGCAGTGGTAACACACACCCACCAATAGCTACTAGTATCTGATTTACGGTTTAAAAATTTGGGAAATCCCTTCCTGGTATAATATTTTTTTTTATTTTCCTTTTCTTTTTTACGTGCACGTTATAGTGGTCCGCTTACACCCAATGGTAAAAGCAGTAAGGTCCTATAGAATGTCGACTGACGAAAGATGATTACCCCTCGGCAGACGACATAATTATTCCGGCTATTAGAACCGGATATACACAGGCTGATCCCCGACCGCGACACCCTTACGCGGGCCACTATGGCGGGCCACCTTGTGTACGGTGGTCGCTATCCGGGCGGATATGAAATATATCCTACTACATGTTAACCAAATATAATAAGGCACGCAGCTGTAGCATTCTTTGCAACTCCACTTACCTTTTTTACACCAACTAATCATTTAAATACCACTCATACGTAACAAAAGTAATCAAATTGCAACACTTAACTTTAAATTATCATTATTATTGCAACTGAAATCACATGATTGTGCAAACGATTTACAAATTGACTTCAACCTTTCGTTCATTAGTGATGTTTCAGATGAGTCATTACGGAATATGAGCAACATCTTGATTTCACAACATAATATCATGACTGTGCCGCGTCGTACTGTTTAGTTCAACCCCAATTAAGGTTCCCACGTCAGAAAGTTTTTCCGTTGTACATGGATTTTCCCAAAAAATTTCCTTAGCAGTTAACCAAGTTAGTTGTCCTTATAAAATAATAATATCAGCCGTGTATTATACTGTCACACTGCTGGTCACGGCCTTTCTCTACTACTAAGAGGGATAATCCCTTAGTTCCCCAAGATTACCCTTAAAATTCTTATATAGAACTTCTCAGATATGCAGGTTTCCTCATGATGTTTTCCTTCACCGTTAAAGCAATTCATAAAGAATGCACACATTACTTTAGAAAAGTCAGGGTGCCCTTGAGTTTTGAACCTGCACACATTCGTCTCGGCTATCCGTTCCATTCTAACTGGGCTATCGCCGCTTGTATTTTAAAAATAATAGCGTTCATAGAATTTAAGAATACTTTTTTTTGAAATAAACTGTCGATATTTCAATTTGTTATTGCAAAAAAAATACTATTTATTTTGGCAAGGCGAAAGAAACATCTTGTTTACATTCAATATTGCGAGTCTATCTACGCTTTGTCATCATCTTCGTAGACCTTATACACCCACGCCTTAGACCATGCGAGAGTCGTGACATACGCCCCATACGCACCGGAAACGAGATAAGATCTAACCCCAAGAGGTTACCCGTGGTGCATGACATAGTCTTTGCAAATAAATCCAAACAATACATCTGAGTCATATAAAATTACATGTTATTTCCCCTATTAGCGAAACGACATCGTCTGATTAAAAACCAGTAAAGTATATTGCAGACTTGAAGTTTTAAGTTGGGGTATTGCTACTGTATGGGAAGTTACACACCAGGCTGGTCGATTTAAGTGCGTCGTCATCTATACTAACATGTATAAACAGGAAAAATTTGTTTGTTTGTAAGTTTGTAAGGGCTAATGTCTGGAGCTACTGAACGAATTTTGAAAATTCTTTCCCTGATAGGAAGCTACACGAAAGGGACAGATTATCATAAAAATCGCAGGAGGTCGCTGGATGCAGGCCGCTCCCAATAAGTCAATCTAGAAATATTTGGGAGAGACCCATGTTCAGCAGTGGATATTCCGGCTGATGATGATGATAATGAAGAGGAAGCTACATTGCTCTGGAGTGCTATAGTTATTTATGCAAACAATATAATTTTGGGTTATCCTCCAAGTACTCTTGAATCCTATAATCAGGTCCACTCGGCGAGGGTAGGTATTCTAGTTAGACTTCTGTCTACATTTTCAGGGATACTGGTGTGAGCTTATGTGTGTTACTTAAATTAATTAGACAAATTATTGTTCTAATTACGCTATCATATACGTAACTAAATTACTATCAAAGGACTATAAGAACCTTGAACGAATCTATACTATTATATAAAGCTGAAGAGTTTGTTTGTTTGAACGCGCTAATCTCAGGAACTACCGGTCCGAACTGAAAAATTCTTTTTGCGTTGGATAGCCCTTTGTTCGTGGAGTGCTATAGGCTATATATCATCACGCTATACCCAATAGGAGCAGAGCAGTAATGGCTAATCTCAGGAACTACCGGTTCGAACTAAAAAAATCATTTTGTATTGGATAGCCCTTTGTTCGTGAAGTGCTATAGGCATATATATCATCACGCTATGACCAATAGAAGCAGAGCAGTAATGAAACATGATGCAAAAACGGGGACAATTTATTAGTTTTGAGAGCTTCTGTTGCGTGCGCTGCGTAAACGGTTAAAGTTATGCAACAATAATGTATGACGGGATTGTTCCTCTTAAAAGTTCTACAAAAATATATCATAAAACAAAGTCCCCGCTGCATCGGTCTGCCCGAACGTGTTAAACTCAAAAACTACCAAACGTATTAGGATAAAATTTGGTATGGAGACAGTTTGAGACCCTGGGAAGAACATAGGCTCCCGGGAAAATATATAGCGTGACTTTTATAACGGAAAACTTTAGCCCGAAAAACTTTATAACGCGGGCGGAGCCGCGGGCAAAAGCTAGTGAATAGTAATACTTCACTGTATATAATATACAGCAAAATTAATATAAATATATATGTATATTTTTAAAATACGTGCAACAATTGGCGTACTTGACGCTAAAAAAGATCTTTACCAGACAACCAGCTCTAATAAAGAAAGACTAATTATTACGATCCGAGGAAGGAAGTGTCTCTTTCTAAATTCTAAATCAATTTTCTACAATCATACAGCCAGAAGACTGACTATGAATATCTGCTGTCGGAAACACGGACGGATGTTTTCCGTCCGATGTAGTCGCGTTAACAATGGCGCACAAAGTGAGGAAGCCATACACGCAATATTGACAGAACGGAAGATCCGGTAATGTAAATTTATGAGACTTAAATCAATTAATCATTAATCACATACATTTTACGTTTTTTAATGCGAATACTTTGGTTAAGTTTTTTTTTTTAAACACTAGTTGACACAGAATGTCTATATAAATACAATGAAATAGACCTCTATAAACTGTGAAAATGGAACGCATGGAAGATTTCGTCTGATTGTAATCGAAAGAAAACGAAGTAGCTAAATGACCGAAAACTACGGATAACAAACCTTTGCGAAACATTTGGCTCTTTACCTTGATGTGACGCTAAGTGTTATAGTGCACGACTGAATATAATAAGGTATTTCACTCATTTTAGTTTTTTACTTTTATGACATACTTCATTTTCCTCGCGGATCCGCCCACGTCAAAACTTTTTCCGGGATAAAACTTTTGCTTTATATATTATCCCGCGATGAAAGTAGCATGTAGCACTCGTGAGTAGTGTAGTTATAAGTAAAAAAACAGACAAACAAACTCTTCTGGTTTATATATTAGTATAGAAGTATAGATTTGCGCCATAATAATTCCAACACAGAAATAATAATTATTAAAGTCTGATAAAAAATCAACAAGTTATAAATCTTTAAAGTTTTTGGTAAATATCATGGAATGAGAATAGAGGCGCCATACGCGCACGTGACGTCATCGGGAATAACGATGCGTAAGAAAGAAAGAGATGATGCAATAACCTCACTACGCGCCCATTCCTACACATTGCAATAATTAAAATATCAATGACTGCTTATTTTAACCTATTTTAATGCAGTTTTCAAAGAAATGCTTCTTTTTAGCTTATACTACATGCTGTTAAGAAAATACCCTATTGATCAATTGCATTGTATCTCTTTTTGGGAACACAAAAGTGCTATTCTAACTCTTGTATACTAGAGACGCTACCTAGCAAATGTGATGGTGGTATGCGGGACTACTTCGAAATTCCAGCAGTAGGTGCCCACCCAAAAAGACTTTCACATACAGACCGGACATTCTGGAGGGAAGGGGACAATTAATATTTCCAACTCTTCCCTATCTTTCTATTTGATTAATTTCGTTGCGGGATAATGACATATTAGTATTTCCTGAGACTCGCCGAGCTTCACTGCTCGGTGTCGTAAAATGCTTGCCACTGCTGGACCTGGCTTACAGGAGTTTTAGTGGTGGGTGTAAGGGTGGGAAGTCTCTAGACCCGACGGTGTAACATTCAGTAAATCTAGCAGTAAGTGAGATCAGTTTTATCGACTTCTAAATACTAGAAAGCTATGTAGTACTTGATTCACTAAGTACAGTAAACATTGACTCGTGGTCACCTACATCGACGCGACGTTGTGAAACTGATAACGATTTGGTGATAAGAGCGCGCCTTTGCCGTTTGTTTATTGCTTCGAGATACCGCATCGCATTAGCTCATTTGCCCTATAATTCGTTAATTGCATTTGGTTTTGTTAATATACGCCATTTATATCCGATGGGATAGGAAGAGATGTATCTGGTGCAAGCACTTTTCGCCATGAGTGTTCCGTTCCATATGATAGGGGATAAGACTATTGCAACATGGGGTACAAATTCCAGACTCCACGAAGATACTGATCAGGGAATACCCAATATCGCTTTTGTATGTCAAATCTTCCTAAGTTAACAAACATCTATTAAATGTTACGAGTCAAAGTTTTAATCTTCGTTTTGTAATCTAATTCAGACTTTTTTTATTTCTTTGAATGACGAAACGAAATTGCCGGTCGTCTGATGGTAAGCGATACGACCGCCCATAAACAGTAGAAACACCATCCAACACCTTTAATTACAAGGTAAAGTTTAGTATTCCACTGCGTTCGCCATCCTGAGACGTGAAATGTTAAGTCTTATTGTGTCCATTGGCGACAATGTTCTTCACAATAGTGTCTACATACTGCTGCTTAGCGGCGGAAATAGACATTGCGGCGGTACCTACCCAGGCGGACTCTACGTATGAGAAACCTACCACCAGTACATATATAGTAAAGATAAAATATATTTAACATTCATTAACATTCGTATAAACAGTCTAAAAACTTATACTCTATTTGCGACAGTCGAGTAAAAAGCGTAGAATGCTACGGCTTAACTGCGCCCTTAGCGCTGCCAATGTTCACAAGCAAACGTAACCGATTATCAATTTTTATGCGGGAAAACCCGATCAATTCAGTTTTAGTGGTATATCTTTCTCAATTTTTTTTACGGTTATTGTGTCATCCGCAGGGGGATTTCAAATTTTAGAAATAAAGAGGTTGGCGTATGAAGTTTTGTTAACCAAAAACAACAACTACTAAATTTGAATAACGTACCCAACCTCAGCAATACTATACACGGCCCAATGTATATAGTACAAGCGTAGCTCAGTGTAGGGATTACGGAAATGAAGGGTGTAATTTGTGAATAAGTAAATAAAAATCAACTCAACATTACTCGTTTGATTACATACCTTTTCTACTTGATTGTTATATATAATAATAATATCAGCCCTGTATTATATACTTGCCCACTGCTGAACACGGGCCTCCTCTACTACTGAGAGGGATTAGGCCTTAGTCCACCACGCTGGCTTAGTGCGGATTGGTAGACTTCACACACCTTCGAAATTCCTATAGAGAACTTCTCAGATAGGTTTCCTCGCGATGTTTTCCTTCACCGTTAAAGCGAACGATAAATTCACTTGATTGTTATATGCAAAACAAATAATTGCATACTTGCAAAAATGTTTGTTGTCTGACCTAACCTACCACCTGCCTATCTGATTATATTCTCAGTAATGCAACAAACTGGTTAAAGTTTGTAGGTTTGCTAGTTTCACGACGAAAACACTGCCAGACTGCTAAACCAACTCTAAAAACATTTATATAACAGAGTAACATTCACGCGGCTGGAGTCCCGATCAAAACATTATACATAAATAATGAAATAAAACAGCGCAGTCATCGCTCGATCGATTGCCTCACGCCTAGCGTACAAACTTAGGTTTAAGACTTCAATAAAAATCTAACAGCATAAGGCTATATGTGTACGCAAATTTAGCTGAGTTATCATGACTTGTTACTAATTTCCTTCATAGATATGAATCGTAATAGAAAGTTATACGATATAAAGAATTTACCTTAGTGTTTTTTTCTATAAGATTTTCCTTAAACTTTTACTGAACGCCTATATATTATCCGTGTTACCAAAGCGTTGTTTCAGTTTCGTGTACATTTCGATAAATATGCAGGCCTCCTCGGCGTTGTATATATGCTAAGAAACATAATACGACTGAACTCGATCGAGCAATTAACCAATGGAGGCATGATGTTTGTGGAAAACAATTTTTGCTAGCTAACTTGTATGTTTACATATAAGTAAAAGCTATTGAGTTATCTATTTTTGCTGGTAAGTATTAAAAAAAATCCCTGTAATGCCTCCAGATGAGAGTAGTGCATTAACACGCATATAGCACTTAGTAATTTAATGCTTTAGGTGGTGTTAATATTCTTTATAGTCATGTCCGCAACCATCAGGCGAGGGCCGTGCTCGGCTCGTCATTTATTAGTAAAAAAAAGACTTACGCGATTCATCAAACGTTTTCCTTTTTATATGTGTTAATTGTATTCATGTTTATCCTTTAGAAGGGAAGTAAAACAAGCTTCCTTCTGTTGCATTAGTGAGGCATGCGATAGTATTTATAGAACATTATCAGGAAGGTTAATCTGGAAATTAATTTATTACCTGCTGAGCCATGGCGGTTTCTTACGCTCGGAATTATTAAACGAACTTCATTTTACAATGAAGTTTATATTTTATACATAATAGCTATATAATATTTACATAATATATATATATATATATATATATATATATATATATATATATATATATATTATGTATATATATATAGTTATCTCTACTAGGCATTGTTTGATCCAGCGTTACGTATGATCAGTTTTAAGTTGATCCGCTTGAATTTGTTGATCCATGCTTGATTTGTTGATCCAATACCATATGTACGTGATTTAGTGGCACCGTTCGGATCAACAATTACTCGTCAATATACTTTTTTAAATAGCTAAAATTTATACAAATCCACTCCGTAGTTATTTGATCCAATTCAAATGGGCCAATCACAGAGCACAACATCATTCATTGGTTGGAATCATGACTTTAAATATGTTGGTTTTTGCTATGACCCGGAAGGTCGTGGGTTAGAAATTAGAATCCGCGCGGCGGCACATACTTTGTGTGTTTGGTCGCAGTCACGTTAAGGCATTATGGCCTGAAAACCCGATTGCCTGACAAGTGAAATAATCCATGCGTCGGAAGGGCATGTAAAAAGCAGAGAAGTGACTTAATCTAAATACAAGTATTTGAAAAACATATACAAGATACAAAATACGTATTTTGTATCTAGTATTGAAATATAATTTCCAAAGTTTTTTTTATTGTACAATGTATATACGGACTTACTTTAACTGCACCTGATTACAGTTTTTAGGCTAGGCTAGGTTAGGATGAAAAAAAATAGGTCAAGCAAAATTAATTACGTACTTTAATCAATGAAACAAAACTTCAGAAACGCCGCAAAATGTCACATGTGTAGCAGTGATTCCGATATAAGATGAGCCTGCTTACAAGAAGAAACTGAAATTTTCTAAACTAACGTTTTGAAGAGGAAATATTTGTTAATTTGTAGCGCATAGACTCCACAACTACTCGACTGATTTCAAAAATTCTTTCACACATAGAAAACTACATTATCTGGTTGTGACATAGGCTATATTTTATCACGTAGTTATATGTGACGCGCGTGAAAGCTAGTAATAAAATAAAATAATATCATGTTTACTAACATAATACCTATATAGTCCATTGAAATGTTACATTTTTTAGGCCTTACCTTGTGTTTTTTAGAGGACGCAATTTTATTTTTTTGAAGTGTAGGGGGGGTCAGTGTAAAGCTAAAACCAAGTTTGTGGGGTCGCCACCCTTGTCCCACGGCCGCCATCTTGAAAATAGGGGTTGAAATGGTTTTTACGATGTATCTCTTAAACTATTTATCTGACAAAGAAAATTATAAACATATTTTGTTGCAAATTAAATTCCCGACAAATTTGGTCCAGTAACTTTTTGACGTAGAACTATAAATAAAAAAGTTATAAACGAAAATGTTAAGAAATTCAATGTTAAGCAATGTCCATTGCAACGTCATCAGAACGTGTGTTTATAAGGTTCATAATACTTTTTTTTGTACTCTCACTACGTACAACACAAACCGAATTACTTGGATCCTGAATCGATTTGGCACAGATGAAGCAATTGTTCACAAAAACAAATTTCTACGAACTGTTTCGGAAGTTACTATACATATTGCGTGTTATTGTTATTACGTGGACAATCGAACCGATAATGTTGTTCGTCGTCGCAGCAGCAGCTCCAGTAGTTTATCGTCAGTTTCAAAAGCTCCAGAGTCAGACTTTGATTTTGTGAACAATTGCTTCATCTGTGCCAAAGCGATTCAGGATCCAAGTAATTCGCGTACAAGCCGACAACCGCGGGTTTGTGTTGTATGTAATGAGAGTACAAAAAAAAGTATTATGAACCTTATAAACACACATTCTGATGACGTTGCAATGGACATTGCTTAACATAGAATAAATAACATTTTCGCTTATAACTTTTTTATTTATAGTTCTACGACAAAAAGTTACTGGACCAAAGTTGTAGAGAATTTAATTTGCAACAAAAATTGTTTATAATTTTTTTTGTCAGATAAATAGTTTAAGAGATACATCGTAAAAACCATTTCAACCCCTATTTTCAAGATGGCGGCCGTGGGACAAGGGTGGCGACCCCACAAACTTGGTTTTAGCTTTACAATGACCCCCCCTACACATCAAAAAAATAAAATTGCGTCCTCTAAAAAACGCAACCCCAAATGTAACTTTTCAATGGACTAATAGCGCGAGTTAGTTTTTAAGTGGACGTAGATGGCCGAATTTTTATTTATAAGGAATATCGAAAAATGCTCATTGGAGTCTCGAGCTCGATATTTATAAAAAAAATCGGATTTGGCCGTCTACGCTCACTTGAAAACTCACTCGGAAATCTGTATATAACGTAAGCAGAGGGGTGAAGGCTCAGAGCTGCATTTTAGGTCATAAAGATTGTCTCTATTTAATCTTAAGTAAATATGCTTAATATTAACGCTATAAAAATAGTCAGGTATCAAAAACAATCATCTTATAAAATAGTAATTTTTAGGCACTCTTTGACAATTTGTAAGAAACACACAAAACTTGAACTTAAACATTCATAAATTAGCTAATTATTAAATAGCTGTTCATCTTAGGTAAAACTATCATTAATTAAAATATAAAATGTAATTTTGACGATTGAGGTAAGAGACTTAGTCACAAAAAGGAACTAAAAATATTATAATTAAGGTTATAGCTTAAGGTCCATTTTTCATACATTTTGTTTCACCTTTAATCTGGGTAACTAAACAAGTATTGACAAGTAAAGAATTTAAATTCACGTCTAGTTAGTGATTACTTCTCGCAGTTGAAAGAAAAACGTAAAAATAATTAATATGCATGGATATTTCGGCCTTTAAAATTTCGTCGTATTAAATTTTAAAGGCCGAAATATCCATGCATATTACTTAATTATTTTTACGGTTTTCTTTCAACTGCGAGAACTAATCACTAACTAGACGTGAATTAAATTTTACTAATACTGTTTAGTTACCCAGATTAAGGGTGAAACAAAATGTATGAAAATGGACCTTAAGCTATAACCTTAATCAATAACAAATTTGACATTCATCGTAAAGATAGTGTTCATATACGGCATATCCGCACGTCTTACACCAAAAAAAATCACAAAATAGTAATTTTTTTACTAAGTTACGATTAATTGTAAAATGATCATATGGTAAATTTTTAACCATAGAATGACAACCAAAACAAAATTGAAGTCCAACAAAATGAGTCTCAGGCCATGGCCATGCCAACTTATATTGAACACCCAGAAAAAAATCTCCCTTGTTTAAGAACTTATCCACGTCCATAAAAACTACCATTGTTGTAGCTCGTTGTAATTTGTCAATTCAAAATTATTTAGCAACAAATCCTTTTACTGCACTTATTCTTCAAAAAGATCTGAAATTATAAAACATATACAATAGAGTATCTATGAGTTAAGTATTAATAAATTAACTTTTTAATAATGGGACATCTCTGACTGCCTCCGTAGTCTAATAGCCACAACTTCGTAACCTTAACCCCGAGATCGCGGGTTCGAATCCGCGCGGCGGCATATACTTAGTGTGTTTATTCGAAATTTCAGAGAACCAGTTCGGTTTAATGTGCGAGAAGCACAGAAATGAAAGGTCCTGTGGTGGACCCTTAAAAAGAAAGGTGTTTCTGGGAAGTATATACCTACGGCTGATTTGAAGATAGGGATGAATGGAAAAAAAGGACATACTGCGCCGACTCAAAATAAATTGGGACAGGGCAATTCCGCACGGGTATCTTAGTGCAATAAGATGCCCCGGGGCCACTCCGTATGCACCGAAGGTCACCGCGATTTTATGTTAGTATGCTGGAGTAGGGCGCAGACAGGGTTAGGGACTCGGTCCAATGCACGCTCAGGCAATGCTATACTCCCGAGTGTCGACATTGGTATATAATATAGTTTTCGCGTTATTCCCGCCCACTTTTTATAGCCTACGTCCTCCGATATCCAAAATATTGACAAATTTTAGCTAAATCGAGAAAAAATTTACCCTATGAGTAGGTACTAAACCTATATTGGTACATATTACCTACTTAGCAAAAAATAAATTAAATAAAAATCACTCACTTTTCGTTCAATCCTGCCAGTTTTGAATTTTTCGATAATTCAGATATCGCTTGTGTATATCCCAATTTAAATACACTGAATATCACTATTTTATATAATTTTAACACAGTTGTATGCTAGATACATAAAAATAGTAATTTTAGTTCTTGTCACCACGGTCTCGTATTTGACAATAAGCTGAGTAAGGAATTGTTTGTATACAATTTTAACAACAGTGTAAATCAAAATATTGTCATCCCTATCTTTCTAAACAAATATTTCCATAATACTTTCTCATCTATGTCGCGTGAAATTACGACCGTTGTTGATCCGTTGCTGAATTACCTAAAATGTTTATTTCTACTTACGTTTGAACTCGTAGTTCGCCGCCGCACCTCGACTTGCGATAATATTTGGATAACTAACTACCTACCTCACAGTACAGCATGTTGAGCTTCAAGTCGATCAATTTAGCGAATTTTGCGTTATGTGGTAACTAACATAAAAAGTACTTAATAAAAACAAAATCTACTTATGACAAAAGCATCCACATTAGATATAACGTTGCACACCGTTTAAACTAATTTAGAGCAGCGCTTTTTCCCAATGTATTACAAAACTATTTGATAGCTATCTTATTCTTCTCGTGGCTAAGCAATTGAAAATTGAATCGATTTTGAGTAAGTGTTATGTATTCAATCAATATTTATCATGTTAATTGTTCTTTTGCCGTTAGCAAGAATCGTTTTTAGACAATATAAAACGTTAATCCAGGTTAGGAGAACAAAATATTTTTGTACTTAGGTACCTTTTTTATTTTTATATTAAATTACCTAAGATCTTTGAAGGAACTTTAGGAATTTTCTTCTAAATTCTCGGGTATAATTAAAATCATTAAAGCGGAAACACTGCGGTGTACAATCCGAATCGGCGCAATTATGATAAACGCCCCACAGATTTATTTATGGTAATATCGACACCAATAAAAAAATCCTTAACATCTTATGGTACTTATTAATTAATGAACTATGTTTAGCGAAAAATAGCGTATGACCATCTCCAGGTCAGCTGTATCAGTTAAACTCTTAAATGTTACGCAACAAATAACGTAGAACGGAATTCAGTTCTTATTACAAACACCTTCGTCGCATCGCGCCGAATGTGCGCGCTCACAAGGATCAAGAAATGATTACATTTTGCCTGAAAAAAAAACCGTTAGGCGGAGCCACAAATATCATAGAAAAGTATAAAACAAAATTAAAGCATATTGATGAATTTCGAAATATGTGTAAGCGACACAATATGCTGTTCAAATATATGGCTTCCTGTTTTGATAATAAAGCTTAGGAGCCAGTAAATCTTCACGAAAAGGTGGATCAACAAAATACTCTTGTAATTTTGCTGGATCAAACAAGTGAGGGAAAACGACTATATATATATATATATATATATATATATATATATATATATATATATATATATATATATATATATTTCATGATTCTTTATTATTAACTATTTTGCGAGCATAAAACTGCTCTAAACAACAATAAAAAATCCAATTGTATTTTTTAAAATGCTTTTTTTTTTTGAAATACCAATGTTTCTTGCCCGTTCTTCTCTGGTGAGAACTGCGTTCCGAACTGATGGTAGAGTTAATATTGTCGGAATCTAAATAATATATAAGATTTTACGGGTTAAAATAATTAATTTCATTTTATTTTCATGATTAATTTAAACATAAACACGCTCTTTATTACCGAATATAAGTTATCAATTCAGCAATCAAATAAATCGGTTAGTAATCATTATCTATATCTATATATTATGTATATAAAAATGAACCTCTATTTCCCTTGGTCATCGGATTACGCGTGAATGAATGGAATAATTTTGCTAATTATGTTTTTGTTGTGCTATTTAATGTCAGGAGAAGGTTCTTATTAAAACAAAAAAATAAGGAAGTTGAGCGGAACAATAGAAAATTTAACAAAACTGAACGATACTATTACTTTTACATAAATGCCAGTTGTTTGTCAGCGATTGACTGAAAGCGTGTATCATAGAGCATTACAACAAAACATTACGTTTTTGAAAATATTTTTTTTTAAATTAAATTTATCAATTCTAATTAATATCCGGCGACGATAGCCTAGTTGGGTGCGGAACGGACTGCCGAGACGAATGTCCGCAGGTTCAAATCCCAAGGGCACACACCTCTGACTTTTCTAAAAAATCATGTGTGTATTCTTTGTGAATTTATCGTTCGCTTTAACGGTGAAGGAAAACATCGTGAGGAAACCTGCACATCTGAGAAGTTCTCTATAGGAATTTCGAAGGTGTGTGAAGTCTACCAATCCGCACTAGGCCAGCGTGGTGGACTAAGGCCTAATCCCTCTCAGTAGTAGAGGCCCGTGCTCAGCAGTAGGCAAGTATATAATACAGGGCTGATATTATTATTAATTAATATCCATAGTTAAGACATGATAACGCCTGTCGGGTCAACTAGTTTTCAATAAAAATATTTTTGGACGACCTTACACCTCAGCCCGTCTCGTGATCGTGAGATCTTACAAACGTCGGGAGAAAATTAAAATACAAGAACCACAACAAAATCCGAATACTATTATTAATTGGATTATACATGTTAATACTACTAAAAGACACGAAAAATATACTTCACTAATTTTCCGTGTCTATTTCCTCTTACAAGCGAATATATTATCAGTCTTATGTTAGAACAAATACAATTAAAAATAACTAAAGCTTTGTGAGTCATTATTTTACAACACAAGCCGGAAAACGATCTAGTTAGTCATCTGATGTTATTTCATATTCACCTTCTACCTACATTCCATATTAGAATAGACATCGATTTGGATATCATCAGTCGATACTTTATCCGAATCCCTCTCCAAATACCGTCAGGTTCAGTAGGGGACTGCCGTACCCGTACAAAGAAAACAAAAACATATATGTCTTTAAAGTCGTAATTGCGACTTCTTGGGTCTTCATTATCTATAATTATTTATTCTTTAATCACAGCAAAATAGATTTTCCAGGGTCGTTAATAGTTCATCTTATAGTCGAATTTCGTTTACTCGGCTGTGTATTATCATCATATAACGCTGGAAGTTCACACATTAATTGTGCCTTATTCTTAACCCAAGAGATATTAATTAAAGATTACGTTTAAGAAAAATGTTAACCATCAAGGAAATTAATACTGTAATCGTATATTTCAATGTAAAGCATATTCAATTTATTTACAATTAAATTATATATATTAAGAATAAATTACGATTACAAATATAATTAATTAAAAATATTTATCATTTAAAAATCCTACGCCTTGATATAATTCGTTTTGAAAACTTTTGAATCGTGATTCGGGACAAGTCAAGAATGATTAATTATTTTATATGTGTAGTGTAATATATGTAGTTCAGAGTCGACCAAGACATTTCGACTCCCTACGTATAGTAGAGTATACTCTTACTGTGAATCACGATGTTCTGTGTTGTATGTCTAGATCGAGTGACATACATTTTTGTTATAAAAAAAAACATAAGTTTTCAGGATTGGATTTGTCCACATAAAATGGTAATTTCTGGTAACTTAAGTTTATATCCCTGTTAGATGCATAGTCTTTCCTTAAATGAAAGTCCATGAAACAATGTGCGATAATAGAGCGCCATTTCTTTAAAAAATCATATGAAAAATTCCATTGCTTCCCATGGAACCCAATTACAGGTATAAATATATCCTATCCTTTAATCCCAGATATAGTCTTTCCATGTGCCAATTTTCATCCAAATCCGTTCAGTTGTTTCTGCGTTTACTAACAAACATACATACATCTAAACATCACAAACCTTCGCATTTCAAAAGTTATTAAGAAGTCAGATAACATCACGAGACGGGTGTAAATTCTGTGAAACGTTGGTGCACTAATTCCGCCTCTACTTAAACTTTTGCAGGGATAATACAGGGATAAAGATGTGACATTCGCATGTAACAGAAGACATTGTCTTGCCGGATTTAGCTAGTCACTTTACTAGATGTGCACCGGTTGACCGTGAAACACGACTTGCCGGAACGAGAAATCACGGCGGTTAAAATATATCACGTACTATACCACTAATGGTTTGTGGATATTAATTGATTGCAACTGAATAATGTTTATAAACTTTATTAACTTTAGAAATCTGAAATTTTGTTTGAACGCGATAATATTTTGAACTGCTGTTCTGATTGTGAGCATTGTTTTCATTATTATTATATTTAAGTTTTATACAACTTTTCAAAGATTAAAACCAATATTTTACTCAATATAATATATCAAGCAGTTTCTAAGTATAAAAATGAATTTAATCCATCGGTAGGACTTGAATTCTGTCTATTCTTAATAGCACATTAATCTCGAAGTTTAGACAAATTAAATCATGAGAAGAACACATAATTTTTCTTCATATATTTTTATTAATTTCATTTTATTTCACACACACACTCACTTACGCGTTTAATCCCGGAACCACCATGTGTATTCCGTCCCATGTTGTGATAGGGGGCGAGCTAATCGCCGTATCAGGCACAAATTCCAGACTACGGGTTAATACTAAAACCTAATATCACTTGCCCGACCTGTGCAGCACTGCAGTCGTACCGTAATACAATTACGTCACCGAAGTAGACATTACATTTCTAGACAATTTATATTCTTTACATTCTTGACAAATCCTTAAAAGGTGAAATACAGAAAGTTTGATCCTATTATTGCTTCATGATAAATTATTATAAGGACGTAAACTTTGTGAGTTTCTTTGCAAGACCAGGAACTATCAAATCGACTACACGTTTCTAGTAATCAAAGCTACATCCCTGTCCAAAAACAATATACTGTACCAATATAATACTTTTATCTGAGAAAAAAACTAAGAGGTTTGAATAAAATGCTAGTTCTAAATCAATTTAAACCGTTTTGTTCTCGCCACAAAATACACCCGCATCGGGTCATTATGCTCGTTTCAAAGGGGCTTCACAATTAATGAAGTGTGACGTTGCAACAGCCACAACAAAAACTGTTAATGGCGGCCAAAGACTAGCCTTTTTGTTCAAATGTAAGATGGTTTGCAAATCTAGACTTAATTTATATGTTATTTTATATTTTTTTATTGCTTTGAATGACGAGACGAGATTGCCGTTCGCTTGATGGTCAGCGAAACGACCGCTAATAAACAGTACAAACACCAGCTAAACGCCTCGAATTACAAAATGTTGTTTGGTATTTCACTGTGCTCGCCATCCTGAGACATGAGATGTTGAGTCTTATTATGTCCAGTAGTTACACTGGCTACAATATCCTTCAAATCGGAACACAGCAGTGACGATACACTGTCCCTTGGATGCAGAAATTGACATTGCGGTTAGGGTTGCCACCTTTTTTTTGAGCAAATAAAGTACCTCGGTAAATTGAATGTAGAAAAAAAAGTACATGGTGTCAAAATAAAGTACAAATGATTTCTTCTTTATTATTTTGCTTATAAATATATATTATATTTGGGAACGTTTAACAAATAAAATTAATATTTCAAATTTAAATACGATATTTTTTCGTCTCTTAATTTAATATTCTATATCACAAAATTTAAAATTTCTCTGTGAATGCTGACGTAGAAGGAATCGACAATAAAAATGAATTTAATGCATACAATGAAAAAAAAAATACCATCAGGCTTATCAAATACTTGCTGCCATTTTTGTACTATTAATTACAGCTGTTTTACGCAAAAATTCTTACGAACAACCCTAGAGGAATCATATCATGGTAAATAAAGTATTTTCGCGTACTTTATTGTTCTCATAAAGTATAGAGTACAATTACACGAAATAACGTACAATACTTCAGTGGCGAAGCGTCCATACAAGCCGATTCCCACCGGCTTCCCTTTTAGGTTTTCGGTGATACTAAACAATATATTTAATAGGTAAATTTAAATTTAAAACATATCAGACAATGGACAATAATTATAATAGCTTAAATTATTAATTAATGACAACTTAATAATGACATCTATCGGCCATTAGCCCGTTGTTTATTAAATTTAATCGATATCGATTACTTATTTTAAAAAACATTAGATGGCGCACCGTGTATTTAGTTTCCCAGAAATTCCGTTACCAAAGTGAAATTGTGACGCCACAGGCGCAAGGTAACCCGCTGTCAAGCAGCTTAATGTTGTAGTATGTTTTTTAATATAGATGGCAGCACTTTCTATGACTGGCAAAGGTAACCCGAGCTAGTTCGGCTTCACGTTAACCCACTTTGTATAGTTGTCGCTTTTTACGTCCCACAAACGTCATAATTTATTATGCTACCCAGTTGCGGTGTCTGTAAATTGTCATATTTCATTTTATTTTTTGATAGTTCTGTGATATTTAGTTACCAACGCTTTGTTTATTTAGAAACTACAAATAAAAGTGTATTATAATGGAAATAACTAATTACTTTGTGATCAGTTAATGTCTACCTTTACGTAAGTATATTATTATTAGTATGTGATTTCACATATTAGTATTTAGGTGGTTAAATATTTGAAGAAGATCTGAAAGTTTTTGATTTCAGACACAAAATGTTTGTTAGAAGAAAATAAATATTATATTTTACTGAATTTAAAATATCATCACGATACAAGCAAAAATTAACGAATAACCTTTCTTGATTAATTAAATTGATAATTATATAAGTTTATCATGTAGGTGCATTTAAACTGTTGGTCTGTTTGGCGATCGTGATACCTATTTCTATAAGGAGAAATTACATTTACTTACAGTTTATTTTGAAAATAAACAGATAATCATAGGTAGGTAGTGTGGTTATAATTTGAATACTTACTTTTGTTTGCTGTTATAACAAATTAATACGTAGATACTTATATTTGTGATTAATGGAAGGAGAATTATCTACGTTTATTGTTCGATTTTATGGATGTTTCAATTATTTACGCATAATAGGTAATTTAGTAGGCATGTCAATGTTTGTCGATTTCGATTCAAGACTAATTCGTTGTCTTCGTTTTTGTTTTCCAATAAATTGCCCCCGATCTCTTAACTGACGCCAATTTTTTTTACACCGGGTTACCTTTTGAAACATTTCACCCTTCGCCACTGCAATACTTTATTATAAAGTACGGGTGGCAACCCTAATTGCGGTGTTACTTGCTTAGGCGGACTCTCACATATGAAACACCTACCATGAGCATGTTAATAAAAAGGTTGTTTAATCTTAAATTATTTCTGAGTGTTCAACTTTTTGTTACTGTTTCTTTCTACTTACCCCTGTCCTATTAAGATGCGCTTAAAATATATAAAATTCGACGGTCGAATTTCGGCCATTGGAGTACCACTAGTAATTTTAATTCGGTTTAAGCAATAGCTGTAAATTTTTTATAGTATGCCGCGTACAAAAAGTTTGGTAACAACTGAAATTACTCGAAGAGAAAATACACGCTGCGATTTAAATAACAAATTCGCGAAAACATTATTATGATGCCTTTCTCTTCAGACATTTTCTTATTTCTCAGTTTAGAAGCTGATTTAAACTTGTAACACCACACCATAATGTCAAAATTAGCTTACCATAAAATAGGGTTCTATTTTGTGACTTGCTACGCTCTTACACCGATGGGGCCTTCAGCAAACTCATGCTTAATTTGGATGCCTGTGTAGACTGGAGGTCAGTATGTTGATGTTTAGAAAAGACGATAAACAGAACCAAATGGCCGTAAGTTAATATCGAGTTCGGTACCTTAGTACCCCTTCTTTATAGTATGAAATAACTATATTTGTAATACGACCGTATAATCAATATCATAATGATATTTCCATTTAATATTTCAGAGGAAAACGGCATTTAGAAATATTTCATTACGTATAGGAATAGATGAATATTCGCGTGAACGCCTACGCGATGCGCACGCGCCGGTGCTCTCGTCGCGTCCCGTCTTTAGATAATGATAATAAAGTCCAAGGTTATCTTGCGCAAACGTAATGCGAACTCGCCCCGGCGCGCCGCGATGCCATTATGTGTTTCAATATTGTGTTATATTGTGACATACACAGACACAATCATGCCTTTATCGCCGAAGGGGTAGTCAGAGCTTCACCTATATCTATCACTAGGGCACCCTCTTTTCGCCATGTGTGTTTCGTTCCATGATGCGAGCCTAACGTAAATATTGCGATATGTTTAGTTTAATCATGGTCCTAATAAAACAGCCATCATGGTGTAGCCCGCCGTGGTGGCTTATCTTGGGGTCGTAATTTACACTCAGAACGACAGTGATTGGACCGGGTTTGGGTCCTGAGGTGGTTCTTATGTAAAAACTTAACCAAATCGTCCAATGTTGATCGCTACAGAAACCATTTAAAAATAATTGATGTTTATTTATGTCAATTTCGTGTACTATTTTGTAGTTGGTAAGTATCTTCGGTATCAGTATTTCCATACTAGAATAGCCGAGTCCGTATCTTCCACTTAATAAAATACTAACACTGATTGACAGACAAGGCCCGACTTAAACTGATAGATGCAGAAGCGAGATGCTTTCCATACGTGTTCCTTAACGTGTAGATACGGGAGCGGTACGAAAAATTATCCGGCAATTCATCCCCAAATACCATCAGGCACCGAGTGATATTTAAATAACGGGTATTGCTCGCGGCTTCGCCTGCGTAAAATCTTTAACGCTACAAAAGTTCCTAAATCACTGTAGCGATTTATAGCGCCATCTGTACAACGCCAGCGCTATAGATTTAAATATGAGGATAAACGTCCCATTATTGACCGTAGGAGCAAATTACCGGAATAAAAATTGGCCTATGTGGTAATCTAGAACACGTTCCATCTATGTGCTACATTTCTTCCATATCCGTTTATTTGTTTTGCGTTTACATCTAACAAATATCCAAACCATTTATAATATTTGTAAAAAAGAAGATAAGATAAATGTGATATAACCTATAACTTATTAATATGTTTAAAGTTATTATAATAACTTAATTCAAATTTGATGTCCATGAAAATGTCGGCGAATATTTGAACTGAAAATAAAACATAAACTTTTTCGTGCATTAAAATATACAAAATCGAATTTTTGTTACACCTATCTACGTGCAATGTTATCTGGGCGGCTACAAATCCACGACCAACAATCTCACAAACAAAAAAGGCTTTGAACATAACTTATAAACCCAATTAATCTACATTTCATAACCCGAAAAACCTCTCCAAAACCCTAATTTATAACACTATCCCGATCTAGGACTCTAGACAGGTACAATCATTCCCCCCGCTAACAACGTCGGGAACCTTGCCCCCATTTCAGACGGATCTAGGTCGTGCGTGCGTCCTCGATGACCTGCGTTTAGGATAGTATCGATTGTCACGGCCACCAAGGCCTTTGATAAGTCACCGAAAATAATGTTCAGGTTTTAATTTATCAGCCTAGATATTTTAAGCAGATTAACGTGGTGTTTTGTGTCTGAAATGAAACAGGAAACAATTATTAATTAAATAGTAATTAATAATGTTTACATATAAAGAGTTATGTAGGCATTTAAAGCAAGAATTTTTGATTATAAGACTTATATTAACCTTGTTTTTGGACCTTATGATCCCTAGCAAGGGATTACAGGTTAAATGATTAACTGTTTAAAATCTTAATGAATAATGTTTTATTTAAATAAATAACCGATATCGCGACACGCTCGCCATCTATTGCGTCTTAAGTAACTAATGCTAGGTGTAATGTAGATTGAAGATAGAATGAAACACATTATTTCATTCGCGTACTACTTAGTTAAGTTTTAAAACAAGCTAATAGGAACATAAATACTTTGACCAGAGTATGTTGCAGTGAAAATTAATCACCAGCTTGCACCGATATTAGAAACGTAACCATGAGAAATGGTTTTGCGATGCGCATGTCGTAAGCCTGTTAGAGGCTTCTTGACCGCCGTATATTTCATGTTTAGACTGAGATACATAATGCATACGGTCTGATATACATATACATACATACATTCACACCGTTACAGAAAGGGTAGACAGAAACGCAACTTGTATTTTTATTTTTGTACGTTAACTGTGTCATGGTTTGATAAGGGGCTATTATATCCATAATGTAGGTATGATATACCTCTGCCTACGCCTGAGAAATAAAAGGGTTTATACTATGTATGTATAAGTAGTAGGTTATGTAGAAAAATATATATCACTCGAGTATTAGCATCAAAACGCGTTATTATTATTTTCACGGAAGGATATAAAAGAACATACTCTTAATTTTACGAATGCGAAAGTAACCGTCTGTCTGTTACACTTACACGGCTGAAACACTCGATCGATTGCGATGAAATTCGGTATGTAGGTAGACTCTGGGAAGGATATAGGCCCCTTTTTATCTCGAAAAACTTTTACAAAGGGGCGGAGCCGCGAGCAAGAGCAGTTATAATTTTCTAAAATAGATTAATACCACATTCGTATTGTCAAATATAGTCAACAAAACACTAAATTTAAATGTATTAGCATTAGGAGCCCTCAAGTGTGGTAGTCTACCTTAAAATGACCCGCTTGGCCATTCACCAAACTTCTTATAATAAGATACAGTTATACAAGTTCCAACCAACAAAATCCTAAACTAAATAGAAAATTACCGCATCATATCTGTAACAGAGTGGAAAATACGCAATTCCACATCAATACGAGCAAATTGTGTTTCTCCTATCGTTTAATAATCAGACGGCGGTTGTTCTAAAGCTTTTATAAGTGAATTGAGTTCAGTGGAGTTTAACCCGACAGTAGTGGGGCGGATTGAACGCGGGAATAAATTTAATTAAACCGCACCGGCTATATTGAATCTGTTTTCGAACTATTTTTAGATAAAATTAAAAGTATTTTATTGCTATTATCTGTATAAAGGTCACCTGTGTATTGTGCACACACTTGTGTACTTATAATATCTCCTGCGTATCTGGCTGATCTCCGTTAAGATTGACCGCCGTTGTCGAAATTCGGCTAGGAGGGATAATACTACAACAAAAGGTAAAATGTTTGTTGGTTTGCAGACGTTTCTCTAGAATTATTATTTTCACTAAAAAACGGTACACTGTTATATGTAGACCATTTTACGTTAATGCAGGGACCGTAGTTTTACGTGCATGGAACCACGGACAGAAATAAGTATATTTTATATTTTCTTTTTACATACCACGTTTAATTAATGGTGTAATTAGTACACTACGAAATTAAGGCCTTGATATCGGGCAAATTCAAGTATTTTGATTCATATGACCTGTGGTTTGTTCGGTGTTGATAATGTGCAGAATTCGGCGATATCCTCATCCTTTAATGGTTTCAAATTAACTGTTAATTTACATTTTTATATCAATTTTGGTAAAATGTAGTATGCAATTAGCTCTGAGGTCCAGAGACATATAAATTACTAGCAGAAGAGGCGTTCATAAAGAAAATTATCAGTCTGGTTTCGGATGTTTCAGAAATTAAACCAGACAAGAGAATTTGTACTTTGTAATGTTTGTAACAAGCTTCTGTCAGAAAGATCCATATTTGAGCATGATATTTTTCCATTTCTGTTATGGGCTGTTAAAAAATATTTTAATGGTGAAATATACATATGTAGCTTTGAAATACAAGAGCATGATTTATTTGTCTTATTTCTGTTAAATGAGCTGTTGAAATATATTTTATTGGTGAAATATACGTGCGTAGTAATTCATTTCTACATAATTTACAAAGGTTTTCACAGACAAAGTTTCAGCCTTATCACTATTGCAGGATGCCTTTTCAAAACTATCACTTACCAAAGGATAGCGACACAATAATCAAATTCGAACCTACATTGCGGCCGCCAGTGGCGCTCGGTTCCACAAGCGTGGTACAGCCGCGTGGGAAACGCGATAAGAGCTGTTCAAAGCGTCCATTATCATTTTAGATGCGGTCGCATGCCACCGATAGTTATCGCATGTACTACATACGAGAAATTATTAAAATTACATTACGTACCTTTTTGTATATATCCCATATAAGATAGGTGTAAATTTATCATCGTAGGTTTGTAAAGTCAATATGTTATAGTTATTCTTAGCCAAAAAAGATAGTCCCTTGATGTTAAGTCATCACTAATCACGGCTTCCAATTAAGAGCCACACAGCTTTATGATGCCGGCATTAAGAGATGAGGAAGGGGAAAGGAAAACATATGATATTTTAGCCGACGTTTCCTTACAGGCCATATCAGGCACCAATTCTAATACCGCGCGGGACTATGACAAACTATAATATACATACTGCGGTATTTAAAAAAAACAAAGGCAAACAAGGTGTAAGTGATATTGATATGCCGTTATAAAGTTTGTAATCCTAAATTCTGCATTCTGCGTAGGGTCCTCCGTTATAAATTGTAGTAGCTATAGTTATAAGTATAGTTGTAGTGTAAGTAAAGACAACTGTTATTAGTTATTAAAACAGTATTTCTTTAATACGGACTCGACAAAGTGACCTCACTGCAACTGATGAGTGCAAGTGGAGACGATTACCCCTCAGCAGGCGACAATATTATGCCGGCCTGTTGGCACCGGATATACACAGGCTGATCCCGGAACGCGACACACTTACGTGAGCCACTATGGCGAGTTTTAACATCTTGTGTAGGGTGACCGCTATCCGGGCGGATATAAAATATATCCCATTACCAGTTACCAGTAGTTTATTTAAGATATATTAAATTATGTGAAATTTAAAACGATGTCGGCGATAAAGGTACAGCCTAGTGTGGGCATCTCTGTAAAGCGAATTATGTACCAAGTTTGAATAAATACTATTATTAATTGTAGAGCCTTAGGTCTAGATAGAGTATAAGCCCGATGCAAGGCCTCCTTCCCTATCACATCACACATAAACTCTGCAAAACGTGGAGTATAGTTGCGCCCTTATCTATGCCTTTGTAGATAAATGCATGACTTTTTGTTATATTTATATTCTTAACGATATTATGGTATCAATAGCTTTTGCCGGCTTTACCCGCGTGAATGAGTTATCCGGGATAGAATTCCCGCTATATATTTTCCCGGGATACAAAGCCTTTAACCTTCCCAGGGTTTTAAACTATCTCCATACCAAATTTCAAAAAAATCTCTTAAGTAGATTTTGAGAAAATCGATCACATACAGACAGACAGCTTTTGGGGACTGTATTTTATAATATGTATAGATTATACCTTTCCATTTCTTGTGAGCACACTAAGTCACACTGATTACACAAAAAAAGTAAATAATGATATCTATTCCTACTGTAACTAAATCTCGTTTTCAGTGCAAGGTTCATGTATAAGGTAAGAAAACGTAGTAAATCCAATAACAACGGAGGTGGGATGGCGATGGAATATCAATTGGATCTTCAGCCTTGCAACTAATGCGACGCTTGAAGAATAGCGTTACAAGATAAAAGAAACAGTCTTAGTTCTTTTATTAAAATTAAACTACTTTTCAGATTTTATCGCGGTTTTAATAATTTACTTTTCTCCCGACGTTTCGAAGGCTTTGCAGCCTTCATGGTCACGGGGGGGACTGAGGTGTTGTTCATCCGTAAAGTCAAAGTTACAATATCTACCTACATTTTACAAATATACAACTTTTTAATTTTTTTTTAGCTTTTGGTGGTCCGATCTACGCAGAATGAGCTCACAGTGTCATGAAATCTGGCAGCCGGTCTTTTGGGTTCCGATTTAATTAAATATAGAACTGGATCCCAGGCTTGCGCAAGCTTCCAACCATCTTCTCTATTGAAATTCTTCCATATTCCCTAGTTCTTTTATTAAAATCGGGTCTTTGCTTCTGCCACACACTGCTATCCTGAACGAAAAGACGAGCGATACACTCGTCATGGTAATCACTACAACTGTCTATAATTAATATGTATTTATAAATATAATATATATAGTTAGTACTATATAATGTATATAGCTTAACATTTATAAACTATATGTCTTTTTTGTTAATGTTTTATCCATGACATTCTCTCGTTGTGTACACCTACCTACTTAAGAATCTACACCACCTAAATGTTGACTGGTAGAAAATACCTTCGGCATTAAGTCCACTTTTATAGTCGGTATATAAAGTGTAGTAAATAAATAAATAAACTGACATAATGGTGTCAACTGACGAGGCGTGATCATTTCTCGTCAGTCAACACAACCTGGACCTTACTCCACTCAGGTGCAGTGGGTCGCTTTACGAATTCCGTACTTAAAAATAATAATTAACACTTTTAGACATACACTCATCATAATAAGGGAGGTAAGTCTCAAAATGCTTAGATATTACATTGACAAAACTGTTGTTCAATCTAGAACAATGCATCAGATTACACTTTATCGCCTGGCGGCAGGAACAAATGTTATAACTTGTAGATTTATAAACGTACCTTATCTGTACTTATATAAATATGTAGGTTTCTTTATAGAAAATTATTAAAAAAAAAATAGTTCACACACACGCGCCTTCTGTCCCCGAAGGAGTAAGCAGGAGCGCAACTGGTGCAGTCACTTTTCGCCGTACGTATTTCGTTTTCATGATATGTCCGAATTAGTTCGAAAATCAAAATATACTTTGCCTAGTAACAATTATATTTTTATAGAATTACTTACTTGGATCTCCAACAATTATATTTTCATTATTTACTTGGATTCATTGAATATCACGTGGGCGGGATTGCAAGCAATAGTTATATTTAATATTCCAAGTAATTGCGTCCGATTAAGGGATTAATTAATCACATTACCGGACGGACGTAAACCCATCACAATATGGGACCGCTAATTGCGTTTCTACTTACCTTCTCAGGAATATATATTTATGTAATATTACTGACTGCCTCGCTGGCGTAGTAGTACTGCATGGTACGGCCGCCCATGGGTTCGTATCCCGGGCCAGGCAAAGAAATATTTGGGTTTTACTACTCAGTATCAGCCCGGAGCCTGGAATTTGTGTCCGATATGGCGACAGGCTCGCCCTCCATCACATCATGGAACGGAACACATTTGGCAAAAAGTGGGTGCCCTGGTTGCGCCTCTTCATACCCCTTCGGCGATAAATGCGTGATGTTGTAATATTATTCATGTAAGACCTGATGTTTCAATTACCTGATATAATTTATTCATAGGACAAAATACAACACAAACTAATTGCAATGACAGTTATATACATATAAAGCTATCAAGTTGTCTCACTTTTATATTCAGTCAGATTTTAAATTCATTAGTACGTTGACGTAGTGTAGGACTCCCTCCAGCTTGGTGGAGTGACGATCTGCGAAAGGTTGCTGGCAAGAACTGGATGCGACAAGCTGATGACAGGGTAAAATGGTGCATATTGGAGGAGGCCCATGTCCAGCAGTGGAGAAAGATATAGGCTGATAATAATTACTAATTTATTTTATTGATAAATATATTTGACTTATAATGTCCTCTAGTTGGTTATAGTATGTTTATTGTATAATATCATTTAAGTAACATAAATATATATATATATATATATATATATATTATCATATAAATAAGATTTTAAGTCCAAAACACTAGCATAAATCTCAAAGAAACTTTTTGAATTGACTTCGTAGAGTATTTAATTTCACACGAATGTATTTTATGTCACAGGTCTCATTAGTATTGCAAATGACCTAAAAGGCAAATATCTCTTTTATATATTTCGAGGCACGGATAATTTTATTTAAACACATTTTTTGTGACAATTCGGAGAATACCTTTAAATAATGTAGAAGCTTCCTTTGAACATATATTTAAGAGTTTCCTCAAGCATTATTTAGAGCCTGACTACTAATTTATATCTGAGAAGCGATTTAACGCATGCTACGAAACATAGTTTACATTTCTGTTAATATATTTTGTCTTTTAGTATACCTCTTTTATTCTCTAAAATGTTACTCGCTAACTATTAAGGTTTCTAAATATTTTTCAATAAGCTATGTACGTAAATATTCTTATATGTCTAAATGTAAATTCTATACTGGTAATATTTATAACTACAACGAATAACCTATATAGCGTATCGATTACTATCATCATATCGATATTAATCATGAGACGGAATTATCTACAAGATATATCTACACCATCTGTAAACTCAATTCTTTACCTTTTTAAAATATTATCTACGTCATATTATGGTCTTACACATAAAATATTTCTTTGCTTTGCTATGGAGGGAAGTGGACAATTAATATTTCCAACTCCTCCCTATATTTGTATTTGATTAATTTCGTTGCGGGATACTGACAAATTAGTATTTCCTGAGACTCGCCGAGCTTCACCGCTCGGTGTCATAAAATGCGTGCCACTGCTGATCCTGACTTACAGGAGTTGTAGTGGCGGGCGTGAGGGCGGAAAAGTCTCTAAACAAAAAATATTTCAATAATTCAGAGTAGAGTTGAGAACTTCCTCCATTTTTGAAGTCGGTTCAATAGATTTATGAATACAATACCGCCTCGCTGGCGTAGTTGACAGCGTGCCTGGCTCTGAGGTCTCACAGAGCAAAAAGTGGGTGCATACTAGTTGTCCAAAATATTGTGACTACTGAAAGCGTGATTGTGGGGCATTATGAGCTTTACCACTAAAGTTTATTATACACACTCACGTCTTTTAGCCGTGAAGGGGTAAGCAGAGGCGCAATTAGTACACCCACTTTCCGCAAGGTGTATTCTGTCCCATGATGTGATGGAGGAGAGCCTATCGCCATATTGTTATTGTTATTTTTCTTATAATCTAGGTGTGGTACAATTGTTTATGGACAGTCGTGATTATCATAAGGCAAGAGACTTCCTCGCCCTATTCAGTCGTTTAAAAACACAGTTGTTTTTATACGACCGAATAGGACGAATAAGTCGGCTGATACCCATCACTGATTGCACACTAATAAACGTCGGGAAAAAAGCAGGTATTATATGTAAGCAAATAATAAAGTCATAGAGTCACATTACATTGCCAGAGAGGGCATGACACAAAACTCAAAAAACATCTCTCAAAATGGACTACACTTATATACCGGGTCATTTTTACATTGCGTTACTGAATGAAACCACACACTCGTCTTTACCTGTGCTAACATTATATCAATAATCGTTCACGATTTCGCTAGAAATCCCGGTATTAGTTTTTAAATATTTTTTCATTTTGTTTAGTGCGATTATGATGTGTGTAAGTGTATTTCTGATAAAAGTTCGACGTAGCCGCTCCGACAAAATTTCTTTGTTAATATTATTTTTTTCGAAACTTAAACTTTTTTATTTTACATGTATAGTTAGAATAAGCTATGGTAAGCTGATGTTTTCAAAAAGACATTTCGTTATACGAAATATTTACAAACAAAAATCTAAAGTCATGAGGCCGGAAGAGGACCTCAGGTGACGCAACGTGGCTAAAACGGACTCAGCTGTGGGCGGCTACATCAACAGCGCATAATAATTAATGTCAACACAAGCATACATACATTGTCACTGTTCAAGTTTTATTGACTCGTCTCAGCTCGCGACTTCGCTTCTGTCAAGGGTCTGTTTTATAATAAAAGACCCACTTTGAATTTTTATTGCACTTCATACATCGTTGGTATTACGAGATCCGAGACAAATTTTTACTTATACCAGAAAACGAGATTAAACTATTTCATGTTGGTAAAAATTTTAAAAATACTGTCATGGTTCCTATTTTATTTGGGATCATTAGAAATTTTTACTGATAAAACCATAAAATTGTATGATATATAATTTGATAAAAAGAAATCATTGTGCTCTCCCAGGAGACGGTCTATGTTGATATAGTTTAGTTCTCCATCCGAAATCTATCGGTGTGCAGATTTACATTACAATCTATTCGTTGGTTTACTTCTGACAAACACAAACGACTGCATTTTATCCTAAAAAAATAAACATAATATTATACTTATCTAATCTAAAATAGCTTAGCTTAATTTCTGTCTTCTTACCCCATTAAGTAAAACACCGAGAACTAATTATACCAACTATAATTTTCCTAACGAAATATTCACACAATATTTTTATTTTATTAATATGCTTTTCTGTGTAATTATTACTACAAGACTACTCTTTAAATCGTGAAACCTACAAGTTACTGCAAGATGGTATACAAAATAAAACCGAGAAGCTTTGTAAGCGAGTGTGAAATGAAAAATTAGTAGACTGCAGTCTAAAGCGAGATATTTACGAGGCATATATTGCGACGCCGGTGAAGATAAAGAATACTTTATTTACACGATACATAGCATATGAAGTAAGCAGAATATTATTTTACTACGGATTCTAAAAAAACCGCGATAGAATCCGAAAGGTAGTTTAATTTCAATAATATCTTACTCTTTACTATTGTAAGAATATAAACTGCAATATATAATGCTATTATTTGGTCAAATAGAGAGATAAGTGGTGGAAAATTTTGTAATAAAACATATATATCCGAGAGTTGTCCAAAAGAATTTCGTGGGTATTTCAAGTCTGCCAACCCGCACGAGGCCAACGTGGTGGAGTAAGGTCGAAACCCTCTCAGCAGAAGAGGAAATGCTCTATATAAGAACGATTGTACTTTTATTTCACATCCATTTACGGATTAAAATAAACATTTTTCATACGTTTTAAAAACGTAGAGTCGTGTCAACATGTTCTTTACATTGGAAATTATTAATACTCCTTTACGTCCTTCTCTATTAAGTATATTTAATGCCTTCGAAGGCAGGCGGTCTAGCGACCAACTTGATGGTAAGTGGTCATCTTCACCCATGGACGTCTACAATGCCAGAAACCAGCTAAGCCGCTGCCTACCGTGAAATACTTCTTTTTAACCTTCTTTGAAGATAGACAAGTCATACCGACAAGAAAACACCGTGAGAGAAAGTTCCTATCAGAGAGCTCAAGTTCGTGGGAAAAATGACCTTAGGAAACCAGACCAAGGGTCCATATAACCCAATTTCTGTCGGCTTAACTTTCGTAATTTATGTATGTATAATCTAATTATCATTAGATCGATTTGCAGTTCGCATTCATGCATAACAATACCTAACTATGTCATGTCGGATTCCCTTACGAAAAACTTCACCATTCGCCACTACTGGAAACACACGTATTAACTATGTACAAATAAATATGTACAGTAGATAATATAGAGCTGATATTATAATTATACAGTTAATGTAATAATTGGTACCAATACTTAAACTAATATTATAAAAGTAAAATATTTGTTTTTACGTTTTATTATAAAAGACAAACTAAAAACTTACCAATTTTAAAAGTTCCATCAATTATAGAAAACTACATAGCCCGCGTATACCCCGTAAGCGTATAGACTACTTTTATTCCGAAAATAGGCTTTAACGCGAGCGGAATTTAGAGTAAAATTATACATAAACTTTAAAATTATCCAAGACTAGCTGACCCGACAGACGTTGTCCTGTCTTAACTATGTATGTACGCGCGGATTCTGTTTATCACTGACAATTATTTCAAACCACTGACAGTAATGTAAAATTAATATTGTTAAGTTTACTTAAATTTTCTAATTTTTCGCGCATTTTTTTGAATTTTTTCTTTCATAAGAACCTTCTCCTGACAATAACAAACACAACAAAAAAAAAATAGTGAAATCGGTCCAGCCGTTTACGCATGTTAGCGTGACCAAGGGATTCATTTTTATATATATAGATTTCTCGGCCTAACATCCTAATCCTACATAAAGCTTACGTATTCTATTAGTATCTCTGTACTTTTGAAGTAACCGAAACTCCAAATCCGTTCCAAGCGCCCGCTACGCACCAATTCCCCTGGCATTGGGGTTGCTCCCGCGCACAGGTGACCCCAATATTTGTCGCGGCCTTGTACCTAATTACCAAACAACACCCGCCTTTGACGTAGTTCTTAACATCGCAAATTAATCACTCAGAGATCTTTCACTGAGCCGATAATGTTTCATTCAATTCATCTGGACGTTATTTTTGGAGCTGTGAGTCAGTCGAAAGAGCCTAAATGTTGGTCAGAATTCATTATTTTGCCATCGTTCAGATTTTGTAATGAGTGCAACGATTGCAATTGTAAACACTGTATAGATTTAGAATTTGCTTTTATGTATAACAATATATTATGACGTTGTCTATATCTGCATGTCTATTAAATACGTAAACAGTATTCCTAATTGATTTTAGGCCATCCCGGTGTGTGTGATCCATGACAAACATAATCATGTTGTATAAAGAATCTAGTAATTGCGACCTGCGTGCCTGACGTCAATCCCTCCCTGGGCACCGAATCCTAAGCAAATGTTATTAGAAAACCTGATAATTGTTTGACTTGGAATTCGAATCCAAGATTTAGAGACGTGACAATTATTTCTTGTGAAGTATTTCAAATACAGTGTAGACCAATGACCTTAAGGACCTGAATTTCAGCCGCCTGCCTCGACGGATTTAACCTGAAAAGGAGATTCATCGGGACAAGTCACTCTGACGGATTCATCAAATGTTCGATGGTATCTGAAAGTTATATCCGGAGCACTCCCATCAGATAATTAGGGCCGGCGTAAGTCATTCGACACCTCGAACGAAGAAAAGTCGGCTATTTTTTTTATAAAAGCTTGTGGCGCCACGCTAGACTCAGTGCTGCAGATAATTAAGAGGTAATTGGCAATAACTTCGTTATATTAACTTATTAACTATTTACATGTACGTAAAAATACCGCAAAATATAGGAAAACACGTAAAGGAAAATATTGACATAATATTATATGGGTCATGTGTTAATTATAGTTATCTAAAAAAAAATTAACAACATATTTTTTTAATAGCATCTAGGCAATATTGTATTCATTCAAGATAAACTTAAGTTAAAATCTTACACAGGGAAGAATATTTAATTAAATAAAAAATCAAAAGCAATATTACTGTGGACCAGTAAAGATAAGTGTTGGCGCAAAATGCCAATAAACTCGTCCCCTAGAGTAAATCTCGTTAGCCAAATTAAAAGTGGTTTCCTTTAAAATGGACTCTATTTAGTTGTTCACGCCATTCTTCCCGAAGAGGTACAACCAGAGCACGCACTATTCACCTGCGCGTCCTGTTCCATCATGGAGCCTATCGAAATATTGGACACAAATTCCTGACTCGAGCTGATATTAAGTAGAAAAACCCAACATCACTCTGCCCCACTTGGGATCTGGTTCGTTTATATTATATGATTTATGGGTAGACGAATAACAAAGAGTATAATTGTTTTGTTTTTCGGAAAGGTATTCAAATGCAACAAAAAACTTACTTAAGCATATAAATAAATATGCGAGTACTGACCATGGAAAGGCGCAGCGCCTCCTATTATTTGCCATTTCACCTACATTATATTCATGGAGTGTAGTCATGTTTTCGTAGCAAGATATTAAATAAAAATTTTAGTGCATGGCAAAAGGTCATGTCGGATCTATGCCTCGTAAGCTGATAACCAAAACAGGAAATGAAATTATCATAAAATATCCCACCTAGTTCTATAAATACTTTTAACTAAGTATAATATACCTATAGATAAATTTTCATAACAAATAAAATAAATCACGATGGTACATTTTATTTTGTAAAATAAATTTACATTTTAATAATAAACTAGTACGCGTTAAATTTGCGTGATACGCTCGATTGCTTGCTGCATATTAATACAATACATACGTAATCCTTAATATCATATAGCTTTTTTTCTTAGTTATATTTATTAATAAATAATAAATATTAACTTTCAAAAAGTAGGTACTATAAATTACACTGCTCGAATAAAGAATTATTTGAATATAGAACAGTATGTAACGTATGAAATGATTCTATGTCCTCGGAGATATTCGTTCGAAATTCGAAACCTCTACTGCAATTAGGTTTATTTATCGATCATAAAACGAGTGCAGTGATGCCATCTGTCGGTTGTCGCTTATTTTCGCAACATGCCTGCGTGACGTGTGCCCAACGCTCGGATAACTGATCGAGCGAACACTGTTTTTGCAAATCCATCTGTATCTTTGAATCGGCGTTCGATTTACGAAGTTTTTGAACGTTTTTATTTATTTTTATTATCGATTGTTAATATTGTTGTTATAGAGTCTTCAGTCATGTTTGTTGTATAAACCCTTAATTTTTTTTTATAAATTAATAAAAAGTTACGTTATTAACTAATTACGTTTCAAACTTCACACAGTACTTTTGTAATGATTTCTTATGTATACGCGAATATTTGACATTGAAATAACTACTTTACCAAATTATTTAAAAATATTTTTTTTACAGTACATTTGCTTAGATGTCAAAAAAATGTATAAGAAATGTACTTAGAAACACTGTTATTACTATCCTAGGAATAGAGTCAACGTTAATACGCTAGTCCATTTAATAAACAACGTAAATAACAAAAATCCCTAACAGAGCCATTACTGCCAAGAATTTATAAGTCATTAAAAACTCCCTCGTTAGTAACGAATGACCGGAAACCATTAAGACGCTGTTCCATTTAATATGCTTCATAAGAAATAAATAAATTACACACGGATATATACTATAACCCCGCTTTAACACTAATAAAACGTTGAAGCTTAGGGAAAATATACTAATCAACGCATCGTGTGTTTAAAACAACGTTTTCCTTATAAACAGCGCAAAAATTTCCCCTAGCAAACATCATTGTGTAAAAAACGGCCATTTTGAAGTTCTCTTTGCGCATGCGATGCAAAACGTGACTCAACCGAAGCGTCCACGCTGCCTTTTATAGTGGCTAAAAATAGATACAGATATGCAACGCTCTGGCGACGTACAAAAAATATGCGAGATTAAAAAGTCATTAAAAATATTCAGTATTATAATAAAACTACACTCGATTATCGTTAATTGGTTAATTAATATAACAAAAAGGTATGTAAAGATAAAAAATAGTTCATGAACGTTAGGATAAATATGTTTATTGACGTGTTTGTATACAAAAATAAATCGTAGAGTCAATAAAATAGCCATGATTGTAATAGAATTTAAAAATAGAACATAGTGTGTACGACCTCATATTTACACAAAACACTGGCCACATACAAGTATTAACAAACTTTAAAAATTTGAAAATGGATCGTGATTGCACGTAAAACGCTTGGGTATTTTTTTAAATGTGTGTCCGCCCAATGCACTCGGCGTTTTATCGGGCGACGAGCGGTGAGTTGGCAACGCTGCGGCCGCATTCCTGCAGCTGTGCGGCAACGTCGCGCGCGCAACCGCCCGGGCCTTTGTCGGTTGGCGTGAGCGTGACGTCACCACGTGATAAAATGTACGCGAGGTGAAAATGTAGCCAACTGTGTCCTTTGTTTTTTCTATGTTTTATAGCTTTTTGATACACATTTCGTAGGCTTAAATCTGATTGTATACCGATTTCTGTCTATCTGTATTAAAATGTTATAAAATTGCAAAAGAAACGACTGTTCTACATATTTTTCAAGGAGTCATTGACTCTACAAGCACTGTAGAGTACGGTAATCGAATTGTGCTCTGTATTTATTTAAATTTGTACGTTTCTACAAGTTTATAAAGCAAATATATACATGAAGCAGGGGATATAAGAAAGTTGGTTTAGAATTCCAGAGTTAAACATAATCACTTTTAGGATCATTTAAACACGACCTCCTATTATTGGCGGGGTGTCTTTATTTACTTTAGAAACAAGCCCATCTTGAATGCGGTCTTTCAAACTAGAATTCATGTTTGTTACTATTTCAAATGTGAATTTTAGCTATATTTTACGTTAGGTAAAGAAAGTTATTTCTATGCTATATTCTACCAATATATTTTGTCGACTCATCGCTCTCGGTCGAAGCCCTGTTTGTACTACACTGTGAACGTTTAGTACATATGATGAGCTAGGATAAAAATCAACCGTATATCTTTGTAACTATACCTATACATTAAAGTATGGAAAACATAATGAAGAGACGCGTCATATTAAACTCCAAAACATTAAATAAGTTTTCTATCAAGAATAATTTATTTATTCATAAATAGCAATACGTCTTTGTGTTTTCTTAGATATAGGTAATGATGTTGCCAGACTATAATTTCGGCACGAAGGTAGATGATTATATATTTTTTTATCGTTTATCAAAAATATATGTCATACAAAATGTAACGGAAAAATAATTTTAAAAGAACACGCAATAATAAATAAGTTATAAGACTTCCCGATAACCCCACCACGCCCCTAGTTTTGCACACATAGTCACGCATTTATGCCTGAAGGGGTATGCCCAGGCGCAACCAGGGCACCAAATTTTCGCCAAATGTGTTCAGTCCTATGATGTGATAGAGGGTGAGCCTATCGCTATATAGGACACAAATTCTTCAGACTAATACAGCAGAAAAACCCAAATATCACTTTCCCCGACCCGGGATTCGAAACCGCTGCCGTACCGCGCATGCAGTACAACTACGCCACCAAGGCAATCAGTCAAGACAAGTATAGGGTGTTATTTATTAACTGACCCTGTACAGCGAGCATAATTTTCCTTTTCGTTAACGTAGAGCCGATTTAATGAACCGATAACCGTCAAGATAACCTCAATAACCGTAATTGTTAAGTAATTGGACAATGTTTATATTGTTCTATATAAACACATTTTGTCATTGACGTATATTCTATAAACACGAACGTCCGTATAAACTATTTGTTCAAAATCTGAACTAAAATAGCAACCGAAACGTCACTGTTGTAACCTATTTATTAATTTGAACAACAAATAATTTTACTTATTTGACTAATATTTTTTATTCAAATCCAGTGTTACACTTAGACTCGAGTTCTTATATAATGAGCACCACTCCGTAGTCAAACTACCATACTAAAATCAGTTTGAATGGATTGCAGTTCAATTCAGTTGAACACAGTGAATGTTCGGAGCGCCAAACCTAGTAATACATATATATCGATGCTTTTAGTGCTATATAAAGTGCATCAAACTGCTTTAAACCATTTAAATGTTGGATTTGAACAATAAACATATTGGATCATGAATTAGGACACACGAGGGTCTGAACAGTACAGATAGTTGCCAGAAATGTGTCGTACTTCCTTTGAAGTTCAATTGACTATAGCTAGCAGTGGCGAAGCGTCCATACAATCCGATTACTACCGGCTTTCCTTTCAGGTTTATTTTCGTTTGCCTAAGTTTTTGTTTGCTGTAAATTGGCCGCGATATGTTAATTAAGGAATTATTTTTGCTACGAGTTACCTTTTGAAAAATTTCACTCTTCGCCACTGATAGTTAGAAAGAAGTATGACGGAGAAATTGTCGTTTGTACGTTGGTCTTTATGCATTTAGATACAAAATATATCGACGGTGAAAGTTAAACGTCGTAGGCGACAAATATCGACTGTACAGAAGAAATAAACAGCATTTAACTTTTAGTGACTTTTTTTTCTATTAGTTCAGTTGAGAAACGTCAAACGCGCGTGAACAAAACGCGTGTTAGCAAATACGCGTATTGTATTTATTTAACGCGCGTCAAACTTTTGTCATCTACAACAGGGAACAGGGTCCTAAGATGCTTTCTATTTCTAGACAGATACTCTTAAAATTCAAATCAAATAAATGAAATAGAGTTGAACACAAAACTTGACATATACGATTCTATTATTTATAACTTCGTCATTCACTATGAAACCAAATTCACGTCGTAGTTACCTCATTATAAGTGATATCAAAATTTTAAAGATACAGATCGTCGGAGAATAAAATTTTCAGGTCAATGGTATAAAGAGTGTGCTTATGACAAAATGACCCTTACGACATATGAATTTTCGCCCGTCGTTATACCATACCCTTTTAACAATTTACAATATAAAACCGATGCGTACTTTACAAATGTCCTTGTAAAGCAAGTGCAGTGAATACATAGAGGAATGTGTGTGGCGTTCGCACGCGTGTCCGGGAGGGGTGGAAAGTGCGCTTTCACCGGCCGCGCTGCGCATGCGCAGAGCGAATAGAAATCGAGAGATTTTCCATGTGTATTTACACTAGCTACCCGCCTCGACTTCGCACGGATAGTACTAAATATCTATAGCCCGATGGTTTGTGGTGGTCCGTCGCTAACAAACTTAACTACATTACGCACTAGGCTAATCTAAAGATTACTTAAACTTTCATTGCAATCACTCTAGCCGCTTTGGAGTCCATGCGAAACATACATAAACACAATTATTTTAATTTATATAGATTGGTCATGCGTAAAATGTTGCGCCAACACCACGACATTGAAGAGCAGTGTGTTTTTCCCTGTATTTTTGATTGATAGATATAATAAGACATACAATGTATGTATGTCGTTTGAAATTGTTCTTAGCGATAAGATACTCTCCATTAATACATATTAAAACTATTAGGGTTTGTATAGAGAAAATCGTAGGTACAATGTCCGTTACTTAACATATTTTCGGGTTTAATATTCCACTTAAAATCATTGTATTATTACAGCAAATAATAAAAATTATTCGCTAATTGATATTATTTACGTAAACATCTTCCATAAAACTTAAAAATACACATCTTACACAGTTATGTTTTGTGAGTTAGAATACCTCTAGACGGAAGTAAACGTAAACGGTGAGATATTTCTGAATTTTTGAAAAATACGAACGAGATACACAAAAGAGTCAGCGGCAAGAGTAAATTAACAAATTGAGAACTTTAAATAGTCTATACACGTTAATTTAATTTAAATATTTTTTGTGTGGAGTAAATCTCTTACGTTTTACATTTAAGAAGAAAAATATGTTGGTAAGATCACAAAAGTGTACAGACGATTTGAAGATTTAAATTTGTTCAGCTATTTATGTGACTGTATAAAGTACAGACATTACAATTACTTATGTATGTTACGATTTAAGGACCTTCATGAAAAGAGCATATTCTTATCTCAAATGACGGCAAAGAATCCATGATTCTCCAGTTGGTTGGTACAGGTGTAAAACCTGCTATAGGTACTTGCCTACGTAAACGTAATAAACGCTTGATTTAACGGCGACGGAACACATGGTGAAGAAACCTGCATACCTGAGAAGTCTCTATAAGAATTTTGTGGGTATGTGAAGTCTACCAATTCGCAATAGGCCAGCGTGGTGGCCTAATACATTTCAGTAGCAGAGGCATGTGTCCAGCAATAGGATAGTACATAATACAGTGCTGATATTATTATATATGACCGCACATAGTTATTCCTGCAGCTGGCAGTGATACTAGATTTTTCCAGCGAAAAGAATATTATTAATTCGCATCATCGTTTTTTTACTTTCCAATAAATATATCTAAATCTGTGATCGGATATTCTAAGGCGTGGCAACTTAGCAATGGGATATTAATTCCGGGCGTATTGATTTAGGCGTATTTAAACAAGTCCACTGATTTCCGTGTTACATAATTTGTATTTGAATTTTTGCTCTATCCATTAGCCAAGCCAATTGGTATTTATTTGGTCTTCGCCTAATCCAATCCTACTTCAATGAAGTCCGGCGTAAATCATTTTTAAAACACGATGAAGGAACGATTTTACTTAGTTTTTAAGACAACTCTATCTAATATTTAATAACGATTCTTGTGAAAATTAAAATTTACCCTAGACTTAGTTACGGATTTACTATATGGGAATATGTTTTCGGTTTATTGTCACACAATTTTGCATGTGGTGTTTACTTATAATAGTGAATCATACTTACTATGCTGTTAATTTTATGTTAGTTTGTAAGCATTGATGCGATAAACGGTGGTAAGCCTAATAAATAAAAAAAATAAAGCATGTTTAGAGAAAGCCGACGCACAATATATTTAATAATAAATATATTTCTTTAACAATAATAAGAGCACAAAATAGTTTGTGCATTATTTCGTTCAGTTAGCGTAACCGTGTACTTATGAAATTATGTAGTTAACTTTGCCATAGAGAGTTTGAATGTATTAAGGGCACTGGAACCACTTCACAGAATTATAATCAGTAATAATGCAGTTACTTTAATAAGTAACTGTACACTCCGTATACATAATGCTAGACGAACTATGGATGGAATCGCTATAGGGATTTAAAACGGAGGGAAATGGTGGTATTGTGATCAAGTTAGCGACCACATGAAATCTACATTGTGATAATGCAGACGTTCAAGTTTTTTTTATACGCACACGACAATAATAATATCATAATATCAGCCCTGTATTATATACTGCCCCACTGTTGGGCACGGGCCTCCTCTACTACTGAGAGGAATTAGGCCTTAGTCCACCACGGTGGCGTAGTGCGGATTGGTAGACTTTACACACCCTCGAAATTCCTATAGAGAACTTCTTAGGTATGCAGGTTTCCTCACGATATTTTCCTTCACCGTTAAAGCAAGCGATAATTCATAAAGAATATACACATAATTTTAGAAAAGTCAGGGGTGTGTGCTATTGGGGATTGAACCTGCTGACATTCGTCTCGGCAGTCCGTTCCACAACCAACTAGGCACTGCTTTCACGACAAATTAATCCTAATTATTATTATCACAAAAGCTTAAATAGAACACGTAAATCCAGTTGAAACATACACATACACAATGAGATACGTAATTCATATTTTCCAATACAAACATTTCGCACATTAACCACTGAAAAAGCTATAGTAAAAAGCGCAGTTCGTCTGTCTACGCCATTTCAATAGTCGGTGCGCGGTACAAAAAGTTCCTCGTGCAGATCATCACAAAAGCTTACGGAGCCGCGGATAATATTCCCCATTGCAAACCTCGCTTGTTCAGTTTTCATTCCTATCTCAACGTAATACAGACGAAAATTGATCTCGTGTTTGGTTCAAAAACGGTTGATATGTTTTAATGTTCATAGTTCTGTATAAAATAATTTCTCTTTAGAAAATAGAATGGCGGAAAATTACAGGAAATTTTAAATAAAGTACTATTTAGTGCGAATTATTATATTTTTCATATGTAATTGTAATGTAAGGCTTAAGTTGTGAATTGGTTTTAATTTAAATCATTTCCAAGTTATTCCCACGGGCTCAGCGCACATGCCGCCCAATAAAGTAGAAAAATCCCACATTCAACTGCTACATGAAACTTCTGTATCCTACCAAACTATTATCAACTAGTCTGTAGTTTTTATTTCATATTGTAGGCATAAATCACAAAAAAATTATATTAATATTTTTAACACAACATATTACTTAATGGCCATCTAATAAATACAAAAGGTCGCAGCTATACGAGCAAATAAACTAATTTCGCTTAGTTCTTGGTCCGCAATCGACGAAAGGTTTGAATTAAGTAGGAAATTACTCAAAATATCTTTTAGTCCTGAAAGAGAATCAATACATGAACACCAGTGACGACAAGTCTATATAATTTCCATTTCGTAATTTATGTTAAATTTAATTATCTAAGAGAAATTTTCAGACCGCATTTATGTATATTAGTACGTATCTTATGTTGTGTCGGGTTCCTCTTCGGAAAATTCCACCCTTCGCCACTGATGAAAACATAATGTTTGGTGGCCCGTTAAAGGCAGCGATAGAAAATGGCTCCCTGACCCTCGAGATTCAAAGGCCAAGTACTATCGCAATGAGGAATTATTTACACCGATATCCTTTGTTATTTTGTCGCTGTGACGCCGCCTAGTTACTTGGCCGTACTTGGCTCATATTATTGTAATTTCTGCAGGTCACCAAACTGACTCAAGACAATGGTTTCGCAAGCAATTTCAAGTCGTTACTGTTTACACAAAGGAACTATTCATATAAATTGACTCATAATTGTAGCAGTTGTGAAAACTCCAGTCGCCACTGAGTACTTAATATGTCAAATGACTCAACCCGAATCCTAGTATTAAATCTTATCTCTTCTTAATCAAGGTGTTATGGCGTTTGAAATCATACTACTACAATGTAGATGACCTATGCGTTTTACAATGACTAGAATACACAACCATAGTTTAAAAATTAAACCTTTATCCATGAAAAAAAAATTAAGGAAATTCAAGAAGTCTTTCTGTCCCACAGCAAAGATGTATTCAGCTGAAGTAGGGATCAACACAGCGACAACATAAACCGCCATGATTTGAATAATTATTAATTATCAAAAGTCGTCATAGTAAAAAAATACTATTTATAAAGTATTTACTATACACTACGAATCATTCCCAATGAAATAATACGAAAACTTACGAGTTTCATTACGATATTGTTATTAGAACACACTCGAGGCGCGTTCTCGGAATTCTTATATTTTCACAACAACCGCTTTAGGGCAACGGCACACATACTCTTATTGCAGAGTGTACAAAATGAAATACCGAATTTTATTTAATCGACATCAGGCGAACGGCAAGGTTCTAAGTGACAAATAAATCATTGCACTAGATATCATCTGATACGAATGTTTTATTTAACGGACTCCCTGTACGTTTCTAGGTGATTTATATAAACCATTGCACTGATGACGAATGGCGAAAATGGCGCTTGTATGAAACCCACCAATTTTTATACAGCAACCTCTATACACAAAATTTTGACTATGATATAAATTTGATTATATTTTAGTTACTGATTTAAAACACGCTCGGCTTAATAACTAAGCCTAAAATATACCTTAAAGCTAAATATGTTGTGCAGCACGTGGAAAAAATGTTGCGCGGACTTTAGATTACCTATATATATATAAGATAATTAATTAGACTAATAATTAAATATCCTAATGTACCTTTACTTATCATAAACGCAACTCTGTTCAACAAATATTCGCCTACGTGATGAATAAAGCATTTTATTTTATTTACACTATGGAGAGCGTAACAGATTCCTACACATATAATTGCGAAATATTTCAATTATATTTGGCTATGTGTTAATAAACACAGAAGCTATTATATTAATATGAATGTTTAATATTTAGATAGACTAAGCAATAATTATAGGTAATTTGTATTGCGGAAAAATGTGCAGTGAATATTTTTTCTGAAAAAGGTTTTGTTTTTGTGAGTAAAACTTTAACAGAGTATTTAAGAATATAGTGTTACTTTTTAATAGGTTTAACCTACGTTTTGAACTTTAAGATACAAGATTATAGCACATTTGTCGATAAACGCTGCTTCGTTTTGTTTTGACTGAGAATACGAGTTTCTTCTCTCTTAGCGTCAAAATTAATAAACAGAAATCGATGAAAGTTTATAGCTAGGAACACTTCGCGATCCAACAATACAGCTAGCATAAAATACAATGTAATCCCAATAATCAATCCCAATAAAGGTGTAATTACTTAAAACACGCACAAAACCGTGATATACCAACATCCTTAGTTCCATGTAAATCGCAAACGGAGCGAACACGGAAAGCGACCTGACTCATTTCTGCGAATCGCTCTCTGAAGCTTTATTCTTGTTAATGATGCATCAGAAGTATTCTCATTGTTACTGGTTATTCATCTTTCAAAAGATCGATCTGGAAACCTTTGGAGGAGGCCCATGTTCAGCAATGGGCATCCTGCGGCTGATGATGATGACGATTCATGTTATATAGATATCTTGTTTTGTAATTTTTAACAAAGAAGTGTTTGTGATCATAATTTTCGCGCCTGTTTTAACGCAATGTAGGTGTGACGTGCAAAGTGGGCAATTAATCAGTTGTTACATATCGTAACAATTAAAACAGGGTTGCGAATTAATATGTATAGTTGTTTATTGTCCAAGTAGGAACTTTTGTTATTTTGTATTTATGAGTTGAGGTTGTCTACTTTTTCGATAATCGTATTTTACCTCCGTATAACATCTATATATTAATACGTGAAGAAAAATCTTTGTATCTCTTTTTAAACACATTGCGCGCATTGAGGTGTGTCAAATTTGGCATAATTAAAGTTTGTATAGAAAACGAGTGTAGAAAAATAAAATGTATGAATTGCGGTCGAATTTCGACCAGTGGGCAACTAATAGAAATGAATCAACCTATCCGAGACTTCGTTTACGCTGTATTTTTAGGTTAAAATGATGGTAAACTTGAAAAGTAATTCTTGAAGTATCGTCTATCTATACTATAATATTAAACCTTGGAAAGATTTGTCTAGCTCCAGGAATTTATATTGAGAGAAAAGAGGGTTTCTCTGCCCAGTAATAGCGCTGAGCCTAGAATTGTGTCTGGCTTGATTTCTACTATACGGCACTTAACAACATATCCGGCGAAATATGGTATTGTTATTATATTTATTGCTTTAAACGACGAGGCGAACTTGCCGTTTGCATGATAGTAAGCGATATAACCGCCCATAAACAGTAGAAACACCATCCAACACCTTAAATTACAAAGTATTGTTTGGTTTTCCACTGCGCTCGCCATCCTGAGACATGAGATGTTTTATTATGTCCAGTAGTTACACTGGCTACAATATACGCAAACCAGAAACAACAGTGACACTTCTGCTTGGCGGCGGAAATGAACATTGCGGTAGTACCTACCCAGGCGAACTCCCACATATGAGAGACCTACCACTAGTAGTAGTTACCTCTGCTTACCCCCGAAAAGGAAAAAGAAGTGTCTTTTTACCAAATCACGAGTCCCACGCATGAAAACTGGCTGTAACTGAGCGCCCTCGACGTGCACGATGGTGCTCGACTCGAGCGCGCCATTCCAACAGACATACCATTTACTGTTTTACCACGTTTTAAACGGATACTCGTTGATTAATAGCAATCATTGGTGTTACGCGCATTGGGAAATTTTACTGACTTTATATGAAAACATGGGTGTCGAACACGACACTTAAGTTTGAAACGTGTAGTAAATATATTTATAGTTAATGATTTCTTATGTTTACGCGAATGTTAGACATTGAAATAAAACTAAAAACTATTTAAAACGGATTTTATCGCGGTTTTTTATATATTATTATTTTCTCCCGACGTTTCGAAGACTTTGCAGCCTTCATGGTCACGGGGGGGGACTGAGGGTGTTGTTCATCCGTAAAGTCAAAGTTACAATATCTACCTACATTTTCAAATATACAACTTTTTAAATTTTAGCTGTTGACGGTCCGATCTACGCAGAATGAGCTCACAGTGTCTTGAGGTCTGGCAGCCGGTCTTTTGGGATCCGATTTAATTAAATGTAGAACAGGATCCCCAGGCTTGTGCAAGCTTCCAACCATCTTCCCTATTGAAATTTGGGTGTTTTAATTTCAATAGCCTCGCGAATCATCCTAGGCAGGAATCGGTGTTCTTTGGCAAGGATTTGTGGCTTGTCTAATCGCAAATAATGATTGGAGCCTCCTTCAGAATGTTCAGCGACTGCAGACTTCGTAGAGCGTCGGTGTTTCACGTCAGCTATATGTTCTTTTACGCGGGTCCCTATATTTCTTTTTGTTTGTCCTATATAAGAGGCCACAGTTGCAGTCTATCTTGTATACACCCGGTTCTTGTAGAGGTATATGGCACTTGACGGGTGGTAAAAAATTGACTAATCTTTTTAGGCGGCTTGAAATAGGTTTTTATTGAAGCACGCTTCAGGATGTAGCCAATCTTGTCGGTGACTCCTCTCACATATGGTAGTACAACCGGAACACGTTCAACTGTGGCTGGTTTCACTCGGTTTCTGTGACGGCGGCGTGGAATTTGGAGCTTGTTGTCTCGCAGTACTTGCTTGACATGTTGCAGCTCAGCGGCCAGGTGTTTCTCGTCACAGATTCCTCGTGCTCTCTGAAACAATGATTTGCCCACGGTAGCTAACTGTTTTGGATGGTGGTGAGATTCACCGTTCAGATATTTATCAGTATGGGTCTGTTTTCGATACACAGTATGACTTAATAACAACACCTCAGTCCCCCCCGTGACCATGAAGGCTGCAAAGTCTTCGAAACGTCGGGAGAAAATAATAATATATAAAAAACCGCGATAAAATCCGTTTTAAATAGTTTTTAGTTTTATTTCAATATTTATAGTTGTTATAGGTATTTTATATATTTATCTTCTTTCTCAGTATCCCATTACCGTGATGCACCTACCTTGATTATCTCTGCATCACCCTAAGGTTGACTGGTAGAGAATGCCTATGGCATTAAGTTTGCCTGTATACATTTGTATATTAAGTGCAATAAATAAATAAATAAAATAGTAAGTAGGGTCTTAGTTCTGCAACCTCCACTAAAAGGCCCATATCTTTACCATTACATGTAAAGCTGAGTTTGTTTGGACGCACTAATCTATCGACTTACTGCCTCACAGTGGCGAAGCGTGAAATTTTTCAAAATGTAACTCGAGGCATAAAAAATGCCTTATTTAACATATAGCGGCCAAATTAATACAAAACAAAAAAATAAGGCAAATGTAAATAAGCCCAAAAGGCAAGCCTGTAGGAATCGGGTTGTATGGACGCTTTACCACAGTTGGAAATACTTTTCCATTAAATAGCTACATTATTCCTGAGTGCTACAAACTATTTGTAATTCTTAAAAATGATTTTAATGCGATTAACGTAAAAAAATGTTAAAGATAGGAAATAATGCCATATACCTATATTTTATCAATTATCGCTCGCTTTAACGATTACGAAAATCTTGAGGAAACCTAAATATTTAAGAATTATTGGTAAGAATTTTTAGGATTTGCGCAGTTTGCCATCTTACTTTGGGTCATTCTCAACTCCTCAAAATGCCATGTAACCACTTAAACAAAAATAGGTTTACAAATTCAATTTCAAACGCAATCAATAACAACAAAAGACCTACGAATAACCTAACTTTAAGAATAACTTTAAATAAAAAAACTACTTCATCGTGAAATTAATCCTATTTATAAACATATTACGTAAACGATAAACACTAAATTAACTTCTTTCAAAATACTGCGCCGCTGTACCATTCAATCACTTACAATAGAGCATTCAGTCGATAATAATATAGATTCAGCCGTTTATCGCCCATACTAAATCCATCTCGTGATGTCACCATCTAAATCTACTTAGACGTCTAGAATTCTGCGTCTAAAATTACTAAACACGCTTACAAAACGCATTCAATTTCGTCACACAGAAAGAATAAGTCTTCGTTATCGCGGTTGCTTAATTTTATTTACTAAAAACTTTAATTAGTGAATTGGCATATTTCGTAACTGCCAATGATTAGCATTGTGACGTCTTACAGCAATACAGTTTAGTGAATTACTAATTCTATGTTAATACAAAGATGTTCCAGTCATGATTATTATTAACAAAGAAGCTGAAATACAATCGGATAAACAAAAACTGACACGTTTTATCATCGAAATCAGTTCATACACCTATAGTAAATATAAATCAACATCAAAATCGACGCAAAACACAATACAATGCATACAAAACGTAAAACAACTGAAAACAATAACATGTTATAAAATAAATAACACATCAAAACGAATCCTACAAGAGCGACGCAAGTTCGCTGCGCGCGCGCACAAGGGTACGTCACCTTGACACACGAGGCCCGCAAGGGCTACTATACCAGTCCCTTTCTCGCAACTTCGTAGCGAGTACGTGCGAAAGCGGGACAGGCGCCCGCCGTAGACGCTTTCAGAAACGCTACGCGCCACGGCGGACGACGGTCGGCGGCCATTTTGTCGTTCCTTTTTGTCAGCATCATTTAAATTAGGAACCTTTGTTGCGTCAACAGTAATTTAAGTGCAGAATTCTGCATTGCACGCAAACCTATTTATAAATGCAATTTATTATCACACGAGATGGACGCTAAGCTAAATAATTATATAATAGTCTAATTTAGTTTGGTGACACTCGTGTCTAATAATAACTCGTGTCTCCACAGATCTAAACCGTCCATCGAACGTTTGTCGAAAGCATTTTTTTGTATACATCAATCTTTAAAACATAACGATATAAAACAAACGGTTGTTTAATCGTCATTTACATAATGGTATGTATGTACATAGTAGATACATAGTACGTTGGACACGTAATTATATAAATCAAACGTGACATTTACAAGTTATTGCGCATTTATTATTTGAATACATAATATATTATCTCGGTTTAGGTGCCAGCCGCGAGATTAGATAGCACGTGTGAGAAATTCATTTAGGTCGTCAAACAACTCGTTCTACCTTAAATATATGCAAAATTATATCATAACGAGCACGAATACGGTGAAAACATGTTAAAAATAAGTAATAAGAGTAATTCGGAAGCTAATTCGCCGTGGCATAACCTGAAAAACATTTGCGACGCATCTTTTAGTACAACTAACGCCATCTAGCGGATAACTTGGTATACAGCGGCACAAAGCGTGGACGCGGCCCCCGTGACCAAACTCCAAAGTCCCACAAACTTTCAAACTGACTAATTATACATTCGTATATTTAATGAACATATTCATAAGGCCGTATTCATAAAATTTTATTCTATTTATTGTTAAGAACAGTTGTTAAAACCTTGTAGTACGTTCAGAAACTGGTTACGTATATTTGACGTATATGTATGGCGATAGACTTGAGGATAAAGGAAGTTTTCATGTTAACGTTTTCTGTAACCACGGAAAAATAAATAAAGCTCGTAAATAAGTATTGACACATTGTTTGGTGTCCAAATATGACTAGATACAAAGCCAATTAAATATGTTGCTATGCAAAATAAAAACAAATTAAATTGATAAACATATAGCGTTGTTAATTATTTAATAATGTTTTATAATTCAACTTTAATTTGTTACATAAACTGCAAATATATTATATAATTATAAACTTTTCGACATAGAACTTTGAATACTTACAAAAACTCAACATACCTGGCTCACTTTTACAAGGTCCTATGTTAATTTGTACTTATGTATATAGGAAATCAGAATTAAATTTTCGTATTGGTAAAAATTAGAGACAATAAGTCATAGTTACCTTTTTATTTATCATTCTGGATTATTGGAATTTTTTACAGAAAAATAGTATCGAATTATGTGATAAGTATAAAAGTATATAATTTTATTTATGCACAAAATATAACATAGAATGTTGTAATAATTAGCGAGCGATATATAATTACTGACGTCATGATGTTTTATCGAAAATACATAGACTATTATAATACTTTCAGACTAAAATAATAAATTATGTTAATTTGCAGGCCAGAATAACAATGCCGTCTCTTTTAACCTTTCATTAATCATCGTACCTACTACCTAATGTACAAAATGACATAGCAATCTAAATCTAATTTTCAAGTATGTTTTCTTTAATGTAAGATACTTTAATAAAAACAATATGTAGAAGAAATAATTTCTAGCAATAGGACTTGTCGAAACGACTTAAGGTCAAAATTTCTTTGTCACCTATTTATCGTTCTTAATTCGTACAAGAACACCATCGCATTAACATTTAAGCGGCCACGTGGCACCCAACCGCGGCCTATGTACCGACTACCGAGTTATTTATAAAGTTAGATACCTTGTCCACACTCCAGTGTGCCCCGCGCGCCTAATTTGATTGAGCTCACCCACCTATGCATGCTCTTTATATATTGTATGTTTCATTTTGTAACGTATTCCGCGCGATACACAATTATCGATGCATTTGCAATTGGATTGTAATTGTATTGCTGTTAGATTGGCTATTTTAATTGTTAATTTTAATACGTTATGGTTTCCTAGGTTGTTATACATTGTATATTTGCCTCTGTACAGCCTATTATGTCTTCGCCTGATAAATGTAAAGGTTTAATCAAAGTATACTGTAGACTAACAAGAGACTTTGGGTCTCAATTTCGCCAAAACGACCACGAAAATATTCGAACTAACTTTCTTTGTGTTAAACTCGGATCGTTACCCCTTAACAAATGTACACTTTTGGTTCATACCTAAATTGAAATTGGGTAAAGAAAAGTAAGTTACCAAACAGACGAAGCCGTAGCTGTTCTTGAACTTCTTAAAGGAGTTTATTATTACGCAGTGACTTCATTTTCGTTTGAAAGTTAAAATCGTGGTTGTGATCCATGAGCTACACCGCGCAGTATCCTATATTATATGAACAGAAAAAAACACGTTTGGCAATTTGAGTAGATCTCTAGCACCGAAATTTCAGTTAATGAAATGTTAATTAATTCATTATATTTTTGTCTACCCTTTCGCGGCACGGAATACAGACCTAATGGTGGATTTCATTTATTAAAATTTATTTAAAAATTCAGTATAACATTAACAGCTGGCTTTTTTATTTTATAAACATTTCTTTCCTGTTACGTTCTACTAAACAGAAGAATTATTAATGTAGGTGACCCGAATAAAGACGTACGTGCGTGTTTTATATGCTCCACGCTTAGGTTCTTTAATACATGGGTATATTTTATATAGCTTTCAACTATTTTTTATCACTTTCTTGTTGTTCCAATCACACAAAAATCATGTTCGAAAACCACACAAAATATTAGTGAATTACGCTCATGAAAATGCGATTATCTCCATTAATACGTTTACCGTTTACGAATTCAAAACAAAATTAGCAAACCAATAACGCATAATAAATTGAACAAACGTCGGTAATAAGTCGCAAATTAACTATAAGTAATATACCAGAAAAATAAAGAATTCATATCAATTTTAACATCAATGTTAAAACGAAACATCGCAACACAGATAGCGGCGTACGGTGCATATCTCTCTGTCGACAGAAACGGGGTGACCGACTGTCGACAAATGCAATTTCTCGACACCGATACGGTTCCCAAGCACCGAATATCGACGTTCAATCGACGAATCACATGTTCAGTCGAAAAACTCGATTGCATTTTGGCTGATAGATTCTTCCTCGCACGGATATGAAACCGGAACACATCTCGCATTTATGCAGAGGCGCAACCAGGACACCCAATTTTCGCCAAGCTTATTCCGTCCCATGATGTGATGGGAGGAGTGTTTTTTTCCATATCGGACACAAGTTCCAGACTCCGGGCTGATAACTGAGCAGAAAAACCTAAATATTACTAAGCCCTAAAATATCGCATGAAATATAACTGAGACACCAGAATATTAGATCGAATAATATTGCCAAGAGCTATAAACCATTATTTAGATTAGCAACAAAACTTGCAGAAATCAACTTCCGTAATCGAATATTACAGTGAAAACAACCACGATAAGCTGACTTCTAAAAATTCTGAAGATTGCAAGACTTGCAGCAAGACGCATAGATATAAAATCATTGAAAAATTACCACTAGTAACACGTTTGGAAGTTCTTGCTCAATATATTGCACCGAAAACTTGCTCGTCTTAACTTAGCTTATAAATACCGGTGAAAATTATTATTACAAGACTACGCTTCGCCTCCTTTAATGCGATTTAACGCCAATAGACGGTACTATGGCCTTAATATACACTGATTTTCACACCGTTTATTTATTTATTTTGGGATAACAAAGAGCTGCACAACACAATTTACAAACGGCTATTACTATATCAACATTAACATAAGTGTACAGCCCACAATGTTATCCACAGTTTACAAAGATAACTACAAATTGTAAACTACATGATTATCTCTGCACCACTCTAAGGTTGACTGGTAGAGAATGTCTATCCGTGGCAAAGGGTCCATATAATCCGATTCCTGTCGGCTTCCCTTTCGTATTTATGTAATATTTAAATATCATTAGAACGATTTGCAAACCGATTTATGCATATTAGTACTTCTACTTATACATATGTTGTATCGGGTTCACTTTTGGAAAATTTCACCCTTCGCCACTGATGCCTATGGCATTAAGTCCGCCTGTATACATTTGTATATTAAGTGCAATAAAAAAATAATAACTACAAATTGCCATAGATTGATACAAAATTAAAAAGAAAGGAACCATAAATATCAAAAAACAAATCATACATAATATGAGAAAATGAATAACATAAACAAAAAATGCGTAATACATGTTTGTCCTTTATTAAACTTTGTTCAATCTACACATAATTAAAAGAACTTTCAACTTCAGAGACCGACCATTAGTCAGTTCAAGGGCGCGCTCCACCGGATTTCCGTCCAATTACATGATAAAAGCCGCGGTATCGGATATAAAATCCAGTCCGGGACAGCCCGTGTTTTGCGCAACGAAAAACTCGTCTATCGTTTTTGTTACTATGAGATCTAACACGGATTTTTATTGGATTTAAACAGTGTAAGGAAGGCTGATGAATCGCTTATAATTTTTACCTGATAAATCAAAATGAATATACTGGATCTAATATTAAGTATAGCACAGTCTTTCCACATATACAACTAAAGGGAAATATTGCTTTCGTCATTGGACGGCAAAATTTTACCGGCCTGTCTTCTTGGCCATACATAAGCTGACCCCAGCACGAGTGGGAATGTCTTTTTCATTCGCTTATTAAATATGTGTAGTATTTTCCACTTCCAAATTGGATTACACCGGTCAACACGATTTTTGGGTCTGGCTCCCGAATGTGAAATTTTGGTTTCTCCTATGTTACAAATAAATAAAAAAATATCTGTTTCGATCAAAGTTTGCTATTGTAGATTCTAGAACAATTTTACTGAGTTTCAAAAAAATGTTTTTTGTAGCCCTGTGTTATTATTACCTTAATTCAGTGGAACTTATTAATTTAATAACAAACTAGTACGTATACTAACATATTCCCGATTCGGTCGGACAACTTTTCGAACTGTTTGCTAGATTTGTTGTTCTTTGTGTTTAAACCACAAATTTCCAACATTGTGAAAGGCACTTGAGTCACTATAAATTACTGATTCAATGCGGATTAGTCATTTATATCTGGGAATTATTATTAGGGAATGTTGCACAGACAAAGCTTCATATTTAAACATCGCCATATAAAAAAACATAGTAATCATGATTACTATGTTTTTAAATATGACGATAATTCTAATAATAAACTGTGTGTATTACTCAAGATTTTAAATAAGGGATCGCTGTTAGTACCTATAGGTCTTGGTCTTGGACCTCATTTTAATACGACGACGTAAATATTTAAGTTACTTACGACAACCGATAATTAATTACATCTCATTGCGACATGTATTGTATGATTTCTCGTGAAATCTAAAATCAAGAAGACCCTGTTGTACATGGCCAATTACAATGCAGATTTATGAACTTTATTTTCTAACCTTTACAAAAGTGTTATTCATTTAAAAACTTTTAAGGACGAAACAATTTTTATTCAATAAACACCGAATAAAGGCTATTTATTTGTTTAAATTTTAAAGTTTTTTATGCATGATTGTTCAAGTATCTATAAAAATTTATCATGACATGGTGAAAGAAATACACTTTCGCTACATGATTGTATAACGATGTAAGGTTTCATTATTCAATTCAGTTTGACTAACATGGCGTCTGTTCGACTTTTAATGTTATTTTTAATAGCTTTGTTATTCTGTTTTTCTGTGAGATCAACGAAATATTAACTAGTTGCTTCACTGCCTTACCTTTCAGAGATAACAACGTGAACTTATATATACTACCTATGCTGTAATTTAGAAAAACTCACCATTAAAATTTTACTGGTGGTAGATCTCTCATATATGCATATATGTACCACCGCAATGTCTATTTCTGCCGCCAAGCTGCAGTGTGTAGTCACTGTTGTTTTTCGGTTTGAAGGTCATTGTAGCCAGTGTAACTATTGGACATAATAATAAGACTTAACATCTCATGTCTCAGGATGGCGAGTGCAGTGGAATACCAAACAATACTTTGTAATTCAAGGTGTTTCGATGGTGTTTCTACTGCTTATAGGCGGTCGTGGCGTTTACCATCAGGCGAATGGCAAGCTCGCCTCATCATTAAAAGCAATAAAAAAAAACACCGTACATAATCCTTCACTATAGTTCCATAGTCATAATGCCTTTTTATGTTCGTAACTACATGCTACACTACTATTATAAAAGATTACTATCCAATGCAGAGGCATTATTCAAACGGCAACAGGGAAAATCGATCGGGTATTAGCCGTAAGCCTCCCTCATAGTGTAAAGAAGTCACTTAGCAAATAGCACTGTCGTGTTCCGGTTCCAAGGACTTTGTTCTAACAGAACAATTCTACTATTCTACCAATATCCCACTTCCTTTAATAGATATATGGAAGTATCTTAAGATATTTGTACGTCTAGATGATTTTAGAACTCACGAATTATTGTATAAATCGTTAAATTGATCAAATGAAATTTGTAATTTTTTTGCATTGTTCACAAAGGACCAGTTAATGTATCGCCATTGCTAAGTGCTTTCGAGTGGCGAAAGGTAAAATTTTCCAAAAGACAATCCGGCATAACATATAGGTACTTATATGCATTAATGCAGTCTGCATATCGTTCTGATGATAATTATCACTACATAGTATAAAACAAAGTCGCTTTCTCTGTCCCTATGTCCCTTTGTATGCTTAAATCTTTAAAACTACGCAACGGATTTTGATGCGGTTTTTTTTAATAGATAGAGTGATTCAAGAGGAAGGTTTATATGTATAATAGCATCCATTAAATAGTGGAGAAATACTGTTATTTTGTTATGTTATACCCGTGCGAAGCCAGAGCGGGCCGCTACGTTTTTATATACAACGTTCACAGTTTTTCTGTAGTGTATTTAGTATCATCATTGCATCCGTGCGTAGCCAGGGCCGGGCGGGTCGCTAGTATTCTATATAAAGGGAAGCCGACAGAAATCGGGTTAGGGGCCGTTCAAGTATTACGTAACGCAATTTGCGGGGAGGGGGGTCTTGTAAAACGTTACGATGGGTTACATGGGCGGGAGGGGGGCTTCGTACAACGCGTTATGTAACATTGTTTATTTTATTTAAACAAAACAATAACAAAGGTATTTTAGCGACTTTCCGGTATTTAGCGTAAAATAATTGTGATTATTCAAAAAAAATTGTCACTTTCGAGTTACATAACTTTTGGTAGGGGGCCGGAGGCGTACAGGAAAACGTTACTGCGCGTTACATGCGGAGGTGGAAGGGTCAAAAATCTTCAAAAATTGCGTTATATAATATTTGAACGGCCCCTTATATGGACTCTTCGCCACTGGTGGTCTGCCCCATAAATATCCACAAATCCAGCCTTAAAAGGATGAAATAAGCATAAGGAAGAAAAACGGGTTGTTTGAGTCCCTGAAAATCTCACTTATCATATGCAACACCACAAACTTCTCGTTGGTATTCTGTACGACTGTAGTATTCGAGTTGGTTTGTTCATGTTGTAAAAACATATCTACAGTGCGATTTCACTTCAAACTATAATTATGTGCTATTGTCAATTTGTTATATGCCAACTTTTACCTGCGGCTCTTCCAGCATGGAAATGTTTTTCCGGGATGAAAAGTAGCTTATAGCACTCAGAAGTAATGTAGCTTCCCATCACTGAAAACATTTTCAAAATCGGCTTAGCAGTCCTTGATATTAGCGCGTTCAAACAAACAAACCCTTTAGCTTTACATATTAGTACAGATTCTACGGAACAAGTACCACGAATATAAAATAAAAAATATGTTAGGAATGACTCAATAGAGGTAATATGTCAGGACACAAATGATTGCTTGTACCTACGAACGAAGAAGACATCTTCGCCGGAATACTCTTAGGGGTGATCGAACAAATGTATCCTTTTTTTACTTTACATCTATACATATTATAAAACAAAGTCCCCTTTTCTGTCCGTCTACTTACTATCGATTTTTTCAAAATCTTCTGAACGGATTTTTATGTAATTTGGTATGGAGATAGTTTAATACCCGGAGAAGGTTATAGGCTACCATTTCCATCCCGTGAAAATATATAGCGAAACTTGTATCTTAGAAAACTCCTTCAAGCATGCGAAGCCGCGAGCAAAAACTCGTTACCTTACATAAGAAACCTTTATTGTACTAAATATTGTCCTTACAGATTAAATTTTGCTAAATCAATAAGCACATTGTTTACATGAATGCGTTGCAGGTAATGTTTGCGAGATTGACGTCAGTAGTAATCCGATATGTTTTGTTATTTTGTTTGCAATATTCACGAGATTATGACGTATTATATTAGCACATAGATACACATTCACGCCTTTTATCCCCGAAGGGGTAGGCAAGTGCGTAACTGATAAATCCACTTTCTGCCGTGCGTATTCCGTCCCGTGATGATTTTAGACTCCATGCTGATACTGAGTAGTAAAAATGTATATGACTGCTCGACTTGGACATCAAACCCGAGACGTCAGCACTGCAGTCGTAGGTACCTAATACAACTACCGCACCACGGCAGTAATTACATTGGCATATATATTTTTGCTCACCTATAATTATTTTTTTTAATAATTTTATTTGAGGGCAGTTTATAGCTAATAACAAATAAAGTAAATTATATAAACTTATTGCTAATTACAAGCCTCCACCGATTTAAGATTTGTTGTTGTCAATATTTGTAAATGTTAAGATAGGTATTTTATAAAAAGCATTAGGTCACTATAATTAATAACTCGTGACTAACGGTACCTCTTCCGGGATAACACGTGATCGATAGCGCTCAGAGAAAATGTGACCTTAAGTATCTAACAGATAATTTGTAGTATCGGAGTCATAGTTTCAGATATTTACCTCTACATTCAAACCTTTATAAACGGCGATGGCCTAGTTCGGGGTAGAACGGACTGCCGAGACGAATGTCCGCAAGTTCAAATCCCAAAACACATGCCTCTGAAAGTTCTAAAATTGTGTGTGTATTATTTGTGAATTATCGCTTGCTTTAAAGGTGAAAGAAAATGTCGTGAGGCAACCTGCATACCTGATACCTCTATGAGAATGTCGTGGATGTGTGAATTCTGCCAACCTGCAATAGGCCAGCGTGGTGGACTAAGGTCTAATCCCTCCCAGTAACAGAGGAGGCCCGTGCCCAGCAGTGGGACAGTATATAATACAGGACTGATATTAAATTCAAACTTTAAAACTAATATTACTATAGAGGCATATTATATTATGAATTTCTAGAAACTCGTGAACTTTGTATGAAACGTTTAACACAACATAAAACCGAGTGTAAAGAATATTCTTATTAAAAACGTATTTAGGTCACATTACAACCTAACAGAGTAGTTTGTTAATTCTACACTTATTTTAAAAGAGAAAGAAATCAAACATAGAATTACAAAATTAGTTTCTGAAAATATTTTCACTTATAAAAAGCTACCTTATTATAATAAAAAGCTGCTGTGAGTTAATAACTTTCATTTTATTTCGGGCAAGACATTCCAACGCTTGTAGATTACAATAATTTTATTATATATTTTAGCAATTCTATTTCTATTAATTTCTCCGAACTGTTTGGGAACACAGGACGAAATCTGTGATTCTAGATCTCAATATTATGTTCCACGAAAAAGATATTACCTACTTTGACAAAAACTTCTTAGAAAAGAACTGTTTATGAGTCGTTATTTTTGTAAATATGTCACCCAATTGTTATGAAAACTTTTATTCACCGCCCCTTATTTTTGAAGGACTTATATAATATAATAATAATAACGAGTTCTTTTTCACGTAAAAAATATCTAAAATCTAGTAACGGCATCTTAAATGTTCTGGTCGAGTCTAATATAAACGCTAAAATCATGCGTTGACGACGCAACAAAATGCAAGAATAATGTTAGTGCTTCATGTAGGTTTATACAGTACGAACTTGGTCAATCTGAGCCATTCATATCGTCCGTTATCAATTTAAATAATAAATTCAGTAATAGAAAGGTATTGCATAATATACTTTAATAATAAAATGTTAGTTTAGATGTACTTATTGTCTAGATCAACTGAGCGATTAATAAAATTTCTGTCAGTATTCGAAAGATATATTACTTTACTTTTGCTTAAGAAATTTTAAACAATGTGCTACATTTTCTCCCAAGAATTACTTTTAGGCGTACGAAACTATAAGTTAAAATCTTTACACGAGAATATTTTTTTTGCACGTGAGTTTCTCTGTGGTTCTGTACGGTTACAGATGAAGAAATTATTTATGGCAATAAATCCCCGTAGAGGGAAGAAGTTTAAGTCCCATCGATTACAAAACTATTAAGTATAGTACATATACACATCTTACAATCTTAAATGTTGGCGATTTTAAGATGGCTCCTAGATAAGCAAACATCGTTTAACTAAATGAACATTTTTTACAATAAACTCATATAAACCTCACCAAAGAAACCGAACAATAAATAATTTTATTCCTTACTCGACGGCTGCGTTGCAAAGCGTGGCGTCTAGTTTATTGGCCCGGCTGGTGCAATATAAAAACTAACGGTAGTGCGAATTCCGAGAAACATTGCTCCGTTAACGGACGAAGCCTGCCGAGCTGCGGCGAGACGGCGTGTGATTCCTACGCGATTGCAAATCATTGCCGGGGCCTAAGTAAATCTAATCTAGGATAAAAATTGGAGCAAGTCACTCGCTTAAGTGTACGGGAGCGGTCACTTAGGGTCGTATTAATATGCGCTATTCAGTTTCATTCTTGTGCAATATCAGCTGAGACGCCGTCAAATTAAAGTCAGCATCTTATAATCGTCACTATTTAATAAATAGATATCAATCACTTGTCAAATTATATATTAAAGCATAGCATGTGATGGACTTTGATAGTTGAGTTTTGTTTCTTCAACAATGCTGATTCAGCTAAGCACAAACTCTTAGATGACAACTCAAGCTTTGTTCATTAAATAGTACAATACATTAAATGTCTACTTGAGATCCTCCTCAAAAATTAAATTGATTTATTAATAGGGCTTTTATGTCTTTAAATGATTGCAGTTACTCTGTAACGCTGCTATAAAGTGATCTCCGACATTGTATGTTAACTCCCATGGAGTACAATAATTACATTAGCTAAAAGCCCTTGAATTATAAAAATTGGTACTTGGATACAACTGCTTGGTGGCACGAAGACACCGTATTACGCAATGCTAAGCAAATATTGACAGCAAAAGAATACTTAACACATAGTTCACATATAAGTTGTATAATATAGATGATTTTCTGGCCAACTTGATAGCACTTTCAACATAGTAAATGAAATTTATGATTGCTGTGAAATTAATAGGAGTACTAAAATAATAATAAAGCTTATATTTCCATTTTATTTTATTACAATTACGAATGACTTATAGATGTACTTTAATTACTGCATATCCTTTTGCTCGATGTACCTTACGACAAAGCCTTCCACTATTTTCGATCTACCGTCGAATAGCAGTATTAGTATTTAGATTTATGGAGTAGTTTGATTTGTGGAACAAGAAAAACTGATTTCACAATGTTTATAAACTGAATGACGACAAATGAACGCCGCTGATGTTAGACATCACAGCTATCTATTAATAGAAACTGTCTGTAGAGTTAATACAGTTGAATTACGAAGCAGTGCGTGACACTACACAAGGCTTGCCATCAAAACAATAAAGGCAGGTCTAAATTCATTTTTAATAAAAATTAAATCTAAAATAAAGACTTTTTCATTCACGTGTAATAAATTATACTTTTAAGCGGCTTATAACGATAATATTCTTCGATACCACCGAAACTTTGTATAAACTTTATTAAGCTTTTCAACAAAGCTTGATTGATTTTTATAGAGTTCTTTAACTTGAAACGAAACTTATAATATGCTTTGAAACTTCACGGAAATATTTTTTGTAGAACGTTTTAAAAGTATGTTATTGTTAGAACGTAAATAATGCGCTGTCAAATCGTGATTAGGGATGAAATTGGCTCTGTGATTAACGCATACAAGGAGAGGTGAGATTGTTAATTAAAACTTGGTTATTACCAATATTTAACCGATATGTAATATATATAAAAACATTTTTGTTAATGCCCTTACTGATGGTAGGATATATTTTATATCCGCCCGGGTACTGACCACAATAAGGTGTTAAAACCCGCTATAGTGGCCCACGTATGTGTCTCGCCGGGATCAGCCTTGTATATCCGGTTCCAACAGGCCGGCATAATTGTTTCGACTGCTGAGGGGTAATCATATTTCGTCAATTGAAATTCTATCGGACCCCACTCCACTTACAATCAGGTGCAGTAAGGCTACCTTATCTTCGCCGTATAAATAAAACTTGGGTAAGTACAAACTAAGAGACTCGTGGTTCTACTTATTCTTATAAATCTATCATTATCATTAAGTCTCTATAAATCTATCATTATAGCAAACATTCGCTTCTCTACCAAACTCGGGATTAAATGTGTAAGGGGCCGTTCAAGTATTAACGCAATTTTTAAAGATTTTTGACCCTCCCACCCCCCTATGTAACGCGCCGTAACGTTTTACTGTACGCCCCCCTCTAAATTTTATGTAACTCTAAAATTATTATTATTTTCTAATATTTACAATTATTTTACGCAATATACCGGAAAGTCGCTAAAATACCTTTATTACTGTTTTTTTTAAAACAATGTTACATTACGCTTTGTACCCCTGTAACGCATCGTAACGTTTTACAAGACTTCCCACTCTCCCCCCCAAATTGTGTTACGTAATACCTGAACGGCCCCTAATTTCGCAAATTTAACATCGTAATTATACCACTTCCGTTTCAACATCCGAATAGTTTCCGTCCTTTGACACTTGTGTGACAATATGGCGTTAAATCATTTATTAGTTTAATTATATTGCACAGTCGCCTCAGAATACAAAATATAGCAGACAAGCTACAAGAAAACAAGCTGAAGTGGTACAGACTTGAAAAAAAAAGCACTTGATAACGTTGGCAACTAAGTACTAGAACTTAGTGGCAAAGGGTCCATAAAACCAGATTCCGGCCGACTTCCATCTTATAATTTATGTTAAATCTAATTATAATTAGAACGATTGGCAGACTGCATTCATGCATACCTACAAGTACACCTACCTACAAGTCGTTTCGAGGTCTATTTCGCAAAATATCACCCTTTGCCACTGTTGGAACTGATCATTCCCGGAGAGACCAAAAGGTGTACCAAAAACCACATGGACAAGTGTGTTCTAACGCGACGTGGTAGCATCAATGATGTCATAGGGCGAAGTGGAAGAGAAATGTGAGGGCTAACCCCACCATCATGTGGGAAGATTAGTCAGGAAGAGAGAGAGATATACTACGTACTTTCACAATATGATTCGCCTCATTACTCGCCACATTATTTATCGCCGTCTGTTTTTTTTTTCGGATAATAAACTTTCTTTTGCGCGGAGCCAAAAATTTATAAGATTTAAAAAAAGGTTCATTATAATCTTGCTTTATCAAACTATACATGTTTAAATCAGTAATATAATTAACACATAGAAAGGTACATATTAATTTTAAACAACATTTGATATCAAACGATTGTTTTCAATGTGGTGTTGATTTTCATTTCCATGTGTAGAGTGATCAAAAGTCCGTAGATTTTTAGTCACGAATTGGGATTACCATTTAAATAACTAAAACAAGGTGTCGGACTGCATTAAGTGTATTTATTTATTTATGGACTCTCGCAGGCGAGTAGGAATTGAGATATCGTTGGCTACCCTGCAGCTGTTTAATGTGATTCTTAAAATATTCATCTCATTGTGCTCAATGTGTCGTTGTTTGCTGTTTAGGTTTTTTTTATTGCTTTCAATGACCAGACGAGTTTGCCGTTCGCCTGATGGTAAGCGATACGACCGCCCATTAACAGTAGAAACACCATCCAACACCTTGAATTATAAAGTATTTTTTGGTATTCTACTGCACTCGCCATCCTAAGGCATGAGATGTTAAGTCTATTTATGGTCAGTAGTTACACCGGCTACAATATCCTTTAAACCGGAACACAACAATGACTACCCAGTGCTGCTTGGCGGCAGAAATAGACATTGCAGTGGTACCTACCAGAGAAATTCCAGCATTCAATAAAATGTGTGTCCTGTGTATACACAGCTATTGGTAATATACTGTCCCACTGCTGGGCACGGGCCTCCTCTACTATTGAGAGGGACTAGGCCTTAGTCCACCACGCTAGGCTAGTGCGGATTGGCAGATTTCACACACCCTCATAATTCCTATTGAGAATTTCCTAGGTATGCAGTTTAAATACTAGTAATGCTTTTCGTTACTTTAAACTAGCTTTTGTTCACGGCTCGGCGTCCGTGAAAAAGTTTTCCGGGATAAAAAGTAACCTATAGCAGTTAGGAGTAATATAGCTTCCTATTAATGAAAAAATCAAAATCGGTTTAGTAGTTCCTGAGTTCAAGCAATCTCACAAACTGCGGCTGCGGACACCTTAGGCGAGGGGCGTCCTCATAGTAATATATACTGTCCCTCCGCTGTGTTATATGCTGTCCCTCCTCGACTATTGTGAGCGTTATAGGCCTCAGTCAACCACGCTGGCTTGGTGAGAGTTGGCAGACTTAACATATCTTCGAAATTCTTACGTAAAATATGTTATATCTGTAAAACAGAGGTCTAAGAGAATTAAATCGGATTAGATTATATGTAATCCATACTAATATTAATTCATAAAAAAACCTACGTCGGCTACAAAATATTACAATCTATAAATATCCACCGCTAAGTTACTGAGCTCATATAAGAAATCTTAATAAAAATCTAGAGTACCTTATAGTATAACGTGATATTATTAAACATTATCCAATATCACATCCTCTACACTGTTCTCTACAGGTATTTAATGAATATTTCTCAAAATAACTACGAACGAAACATTATTGAAAAAAAATATATCTCATCATTTCTTTGTTTGTCTTAATACATTAATTGTAAATAATCTTATTTGATAAAACGAATGCTAAGACAAACAAATATACAGAACACTTTGTAACAATATTTCGTTATGTAAATTTATTTTGAGAATTATTCTAATAAGCTTTTTAAGAATTTCATATTCAGATGAAACGAGTAAGTGGGTCAACTAATGTTGACTCATTTCTGCCTATATAAAATTCAATAAAACGAATCATAGATGTACTGCCAGCGTTAAAGGGAGACATTGGGGTTAGAGCAGGGAACATCGCCAATATATGGGCCTCTGCAAATATCCCTCATACGTATTATTTTGCTCAAATGTTAGGGTATCTCGACATAATTCATTGGATTAAAAATCTAATTACTGAAAAATATTAAGCTTTATTATGTGTACCATATAAGGTAAGTCAGTGTCAGATCGCTACCCGCGTTGCGAGTGTTATGCTTTTTTTATACGAGAATGGCAAAGGGAGCCCACTGCACCTGATGGTAAGTGGAGTGGGGTCCAATGGAATGTCGACTGACTAGTGATGATTACCCCACAGCAGTCGATACAATTATGCCGGCCTGTTGAAAACTGTTGTACACAGGCTGATCCCGGAACGCGACACACTTACCTGAGCCACTATGGCGGGTTTTAACACCTTGTGGACGGTGGTCGCTATCCGGGCGGATATAAAATATATCCTACCACCAGCACAGCTTTTAAAAAAAATGAAATGTCTGAGATAGGCTGAGATAGAAGTCCACGCTGACGATGTTGTGAGCACAGTTAGTTAATAAAATGTAAAAATATAATTTAAGATCAAAACGACTTATTACCATTTTGTTCAAAGTACAACGACCAACGAAAAACGTGCCGTGAAAGAATTAAGTATTGAAAAATAAAGGCTTAACTTGGCGGCAAGGTGCTTTGCGAGAGATTAAGGTCGGTACAAAAGCGCATCATACTGCCTGCAGCGGTTTAAAGTTTTTAGATTACTCTCATGCTATGATGAGCGATATATTTGTAGCGTAAAACGGAACACCATAATATAGGCTATGGTTAGATGTAGATACTATTTTCTTGGGTATAAAGGAAGACATGCACGCTCTTAAATAGTTACGTCATTATATAAAGTGTAAAATATATATTCTCAAGGCAGTTTTTTTATTATTTTTTTTTTATATTCTGCTACTCCATTATATTAATCACCTGAAGTGCAAATTTCCTTTTTGGGGCAATTTTAAATTGTATAAAATACAAGAACTGAACATTAAATAGGAACGCTTGCAATATTGCGTCTCATGGAGTGGAAGAGCAGATGCTATCACTATTTCATTGCTAGACTATACGTAAATATTGAGCTATTCAACAAAGAGTATCCAGCTTTCTGTGATTATACCCTGAGCCACAATGATACCAAGAAAAATTATAAATAATTTCACTTAAATATAAGCAATAATCGAGCTACAAATAACAATAAGGTCGATCCGCAAATGTAATAAAGTGACTAATTTTATCCCTATTCTCCCCTTTATTCCTATTAAACCTATTCGACCATATAAGATTAAATTTTATATTTATAGTAACATTTTAAATTCAAATACCTGTACGCACACTGTACACGAGACACAGCGGATCCTAGCGATTTGTTAGGAAAGCAAACACTGTGTGTTCGGAATGTATAATACGATGCACATTCCAGACCATGTCTGATCCTGGAGAGTGCTCAACGTTATACTGACCTGAAGTAGACTAATGTTATAATAAACAGCGGTACGCCAGCGCTCTGAGGTCCTGGGTTTGAATCCCGGGTCGGACAGTGATATTTGGGTTTTTCTGCTCAATATTAGCCCGGAGTCTGGAATTTGTGCCCGATATGGCGATAGGCTCGCCCCCTATCACATCCTGGGACGGAACACATTCGACGAAAAGTGGGTGCCTAGGTTTTGCTTTTGCATATCCCTTCGGGGATAAATGCGTGATGGTGTGTAAGAGTGTGTATAATAAACAGTGGCAACATGGATATTTTTTTATTGCTTTGAATGATAAAACGAGCTTGCCGTTCGCCTGATAGTCCATTGAAAAGTTACATTTGGGGTTGCGTTTTTTAGAGGACGCAATTTTATTTTTTTGAAGTGTAGGGGGGGTCAGTGTAAAGCTAAAACCAAGTTTGTGGGGTCGCCACCCTTGTCCCACGGCCGCCATCTTGAAAATAGGGGTTGAAATGGTTTTTACGATGTATCTCTTAAACTATTTATCTGACAAAAAAATGTATAAACATTTTTTGTTGCAAATTAAATTCTCTACAACTTTGGTCTAGTAACTTTTGTCGTAGAACTATAAATAAAAAAGTCAAAAACAGTAGAAAATAAGTAAGTCAAAAACAGTAGAAACGCCATCCAACACCTTGAATTACAAAGTATTGTTTGGTATACCACTGCGCTCGCCATCCTGAGACATGAGATGTTGTGTTTTATTATGACCAGTAGTTACACTGCCTACAATGTTCATCAATCCGGAACACAGTGACTACACTATTGCTTGGCAGCAGAATTAGACATTGCAGTGGTACCTACCCAGGCGGACTCTCATATATGAGAGACCTACCGCCAGTAACACAACGTTATGCTGACCTAAAGTAAACAAATGTTATAATAAACAGTGGCATCATGGACATAAATGAAAAACAGTTCCATATCAATTTTTTTACTTATAATCTAAGTATGAAAAAAATACTAGCAAAGTATTCTATTCTTTAATAGTGAGGTCTGTATTAATCACAGGTTAAATTAATTAACCTACGTCATTCGCCGTCGTTTTCAAACATAATACACCGGATAGCTCATTGTCCAGTCATTTCATTGATGAACGCAAAAATCTATGTATTGCGAGCAGTCGAACGAGAAGACTTCATATTAATTTAATTATTTATTTATTTATTTCAATTAGAACGGATAAACCAATTACACTAATTAAGTTAATAATAACAACATATAACTATTGTAAAATATTAAACAGATCAATAATGTACTTAATAACTACATGAAATATCTAAATACTTAATATCTAACTATGGCAATAATACAGAGTTGATACACACACTCACCCCTTTTATATGGAAGGGTTAGAATCTGGTGCACGCGCTTTTCGCCGTGTGTATTCCGTCCCATTATGGGGCGCACCTATTAGGCGTCATTCCAGATATTGAGTAGGAAAACCTAATATAATTTTATCCGAACCGAGGATCCGACCCGAGACTTAAACAGTCGTACCGTGATACAACTACGCCACCGAGGCAGGTGGTATTGTATACAGAGTTGATATTATTATTTTCCAATCCTTATCTGATTATAATATGGGGCTTAAAGCAACACACTATTCCAAACATTTGGAAAAAATATATTTTTTTATTGGCACACGACTTAAGGTCCGATCTGTCCATTGAAAATCAGTGCTGTGCAGTGTTACTAACTCTATAAGTAATGCAGTAAAGAACTAAATAAGGGTGCCCATTATTGGCACAATATTTATATATTAAAGTTAATTTTGATTTGTATATGCTCCGACAGAAGGATAAACTCGGCTCGTTTTTCGATGGGCCATCTGCTTAACGTCATCCTCATCTATAGGAATCAGTCCCTGGAAAATCGGGTTAGAAAATTGTTGGGCGGCCGGGCAACGAAAGATGTTGCCCGACCTGTACCTTGAACCTAAGACCTCTTGGATAACCCACGTGTATAGCTACTAGAACAATGAGGCGGTAAAGGCTGATATTATTTTAAAAACTAGGTCTACACTAACTTACAAGTTACAAGTAACTTATTTTTATTTAAGTTAACATAGTAGTGAAATGAGAAGGGAGCTTGCTATACTATGGCTGCTCCTGCCCATAGCTAAAAAATAAACAATTTACGCAACTATAGAACATAACAGCATTATTAAACATCACTCAAACACCTTTATACTAATTTCTTCACAGTCATAATCAAATAGTAAACACACTAGATTCAGAAATCATCGTTCAAAGTTTGTGCGGGAAATAGAAAATCAAAGCACCCAGCACCTTTTACGCCATGGGGTCGTTTTAACAATGCAAGCACCGCTGTATGCTTTTATATCCACACTGAAAGTTATGGTTTTACTTTTACTTTGTGCCCAGGTAAGCCGCACTGCGGGAAAAATCCGGGCTGGTATTCGCAAAAAATGCGTGGTATGATGCCATATAGCAGCGAGTATTGCGAAGATAGGATAAGGTAGCACATTGCGGTGAAAAAAATAATATACTTCAGACTTTTATTTTTCGGCGTGTGAATAAATAGAAAATTGTGTAAGTGTTGACGTATATTCTAGTACATATATATCGATGTGTGTAAGTATTGCAATTTGACAGAAATACATGAGTTGTCACAGATTGTATTTAGTCTCCGATGTGGCGATAGACCCGCTCCCTACTCTACCGCCGGTGTGAAATAAATGCTCCATGTATGTAATCTATGTCTCATTCATCACTTTCGGAGGCTAAATTTGTGTGTTTCTTGCATCCTTGTCGTGCCAAAGGCCACGGTAACTTATGTTTCCAGCCTTTACATTTAATTAAAGCATGTTCTTACAGTACTAACAGTTAATAATCATACATTGGCTTTAGAAATAAATAAATATCTGTTACACAAATCTATAAGCATCGTCTGTACCTCAAAGCTACGTCACAAACTACCGATTTCTTTATCTCGTTGTAATTTAAATCTATAAGCATCGTCTGTACCTCAAAACTACGTCATTTTGCCATAGTCATTTTAACACGCTTTTATTTATCTCATAATATTGTCGAATACTGTAACCAAATTGATACATAATTTTTGAAACAAATGAATACATAATGTACGCTACGTGGCCGTCGACCGCCGGGCCGTTGAACTAATTCGGCCGCACGTTACCGTTCCACACTAATTCTGGGGTCATTTTGTCGCGCGCCTCTAATTGCCCCCAGGGGTTCGTTGACTGTATGATAATCACGTGTGGTTTATAACAAAATTCCTTGGCAAATATGTGCTAACAGAGTAATCATGCCAGCTCCATATTGTATACCGTCCACTGCTGAGCACTGACCACTTCTACTGCGAGAGTTTAGGCCTTAGTCCACCACGCTGGCCTAGTACGGGTTGATAGACTTCGCATACCATCGAAATTCTTATGAAGAATTTTCAGGTATGTAGATTTCCTAGCCATGTTTTTCTTCACTGTTAAATCAGACGAGAATTGAACAATACGTATATAACTTCGAGAAACTAGAGGTATGTGCCTTGGGTTTTGAGGCTACAGACTCTCGTCTTTACATTCCGCTTCATTCTCAACTAAGCTATCATGCTAATTACTGAATAAATGTAATCTACTAATTGAGGGTATACGAGATACCATACGCGTGTATAGATACTTCCGCCTTTTAGCGCCAAAAAAGTTATGCCGAAATGCAACTAGACGAACCTTTCGACATATTGAATGTCACGAAGAATCAATATGTATTTTCGAATCGAAATACACGATTTCACCTACGTTTTAAAAGGAACGCTAGCCAATTTTTATGGGGCAAGAGCCATTGATTCAAACTGTGCAATCTGTTAATCAGTCAATGCCAAGATATTTATGGAATATTGTTTTTTATTACTAGTTGTTATACCTTGTATAGGAGTTTTCTTTTATAGCAAATCTCAGTTGCAAAAGGAAGTTTTAATCGGATTCAAATGAAGTCCATCTTTAATCATATTGGACCGCTCTAAGAACGCCCGCCCGCCCAACTTCAGACACGGTTTCACGAATATGCAAATAACTTTAATACGTTCTAATGCCTTTCTCACTTGAAGCTTTTATAATTAAACGCTTTGTGTACTAATATGACAATGGTTAAAGGCTAAGGGCCTGTTTCACAAGCTCAAAATAGGTACATTTTACATGACAACGTATTAAACAACTAATGTAAATAACACTCAGTTTATTACCATTTGTTTGGGGACATAGATTGAAGTGTGACTTTTATTTTTGGTAGGCTTATACATTTATGTGACGAGTGGCATTTACTCAGGCCTTTAGTCTTTTCTAATTGATATTGTTTTGTGGGTAAATATCTGAATTTTCATCGTTCATGTAGTCAAGTATTGTATTACAGCTAATAAACTGTATTAAATTCTTAATGAAAGTTAGAATATTTTCATAAAAAAAATATATATTTTTAATGAAAATATATTCATGGATGATTTTTGGCACACTGTTATGTGGTTTCAATTATTGATGCAACGACAAAATGATCCTCTATATAATCTACAATATGCTTCTACTAATAAGTCTGTATACCATTAATCATTTTTTTACAGCAATGGCTGGCAAAGGAACCAACAAATCATCGATAAGCGATAAGAATTTTCTACGCCTCATAATCACCCACAACAGCAAAAGAATCGTAGATACCCTACCGACCCTTAACCCTATGTAATTAGAAAAGGAAAGGGCCTGTTTAGGTCTCCAGAAAGTATCGTCGTTTTACATACATGATACCTTTTCCCTTAAATTGTTACGCAATGGTGCTTTGTTTTATAAATGAACAAACTGCAAAGTCATACGTACATACATTTTATACATTGATGTACGTCAAGGATTGCGGTCACTCGGCTTCCATTTGCGTGTGCTCCGAAAATAGTTCATATAAAATATATAACTCGGTTTGCGGTTTTCACAAAGGAATTTTACGTGCCTTTGTGATATTTATGAAGAGAAAATCTTTTAATAATATCTAGATAGCCTGAAAACAAAATCACACTCATTCTATGTACGTTTTTAATGTATGTTTGCGGGGAAATTACGCCTGTTTTGTCTATTTCTGACAAGTAAGCAAACATTGTTATATTCAGTCTAGAAAAGGCTTATATCAGTCAAGTAATATGGAACACTCGCGATCGGATGGGAAATATATATATTTTGCCTTGCAAAGGACAAAGATATGTTGAACTGACAAACTGAACTGAACTGAACTGACTGCCAAACATCATTAGTTGAAAAGGCACTACAAAGAGTCAAGTCATATAATTATTTTTGTTGTTTTTATGTGTGTGTAGAGAAATTAATGGTTTAAATGATAAAGTAAACACTTTTATGAACAAACTAGAATATTAATGACCTAGCCTACCTAGCATCATAATTTATTGTCACAGAATAACAAGTGTAGCGTATACTTTGTATTTATAACTTAGGGATAAATATCACGTATCATTGTTGGTAGGTTCTTGAGACCAACTACCTTAATCGGCTTTTACGACACAATACGAATGAGACATGTATTCTACTCTACTAAATACTACAGCCTTAATAGGATTATAGAGCACAATTCTGGTATACAAAAGCCGACGTGACTGTATAAAGGTACAAGTCCGAGACGACCTGATATCCACAGCTACAGAATTCTACAAGCGAGACATTTTACACACATAAAATAATACAGTAGGCTTAAATGAAACAATTATTATTATCTAGAATAAATTTACAGATAAAATGTCAGTTTTGATTAAAATAATGCGTCTAGGAGCGACCGCAGGTAATGATTTGGTCGACTACAGCCGCACGCCGCTATGCCGTCTGTAGCTGCAGTCTGCAGGTCGTCTCCAACTTATACCTTAAAAAACCTTTAACCGCAGCAAATATACCTACACTCTTTTACCTTTTCACCCATATTTCTCAAACTATGTTAGATCGGATGCGTTCGAGGGAGAACCTCGCCATTTAATTTTACATCGTATTTTTTTCATTTAATCATGTATTAGCAAATGCGTATTTAAAGACATATAAATACATAAAGAGCCCGCGCCACTGACCCACATACGAACAATGGTAACCTGAGCCGTGACGTCACATCCACGTCCGCTAAACACGCACCATTGTCAGAGATCACAAGGCGCCGGCGCCGCGCACTTACCGTGCATTGTGCTAACATTTGATTACTCAACTGCATTAGATTGAATTGTGTTGCTATCTGCATAAAATAATGCCGGGACGAGCAAACATCTCCGCTGATGATAAGGGTCACGGCTGGACAGTCGATCAATGCACAAGTTACACTAAGTTTATGGACATGAAGAGTAACAACACCCATTTTAAAACCCTCCATAGTGGCCCACGTAAGTGTGTCGCATTCCGGAATCAGCTTGTGTATATCCGGTTTCAACAGGCCGGCATAATTGTGACGACTGTCGAGGGGTAATCATATCTCAGTTAACATTCTATTGGACCCCACTCCACTTACCATCAGGTGTAGTGGGGTCACTTATCCGTGCACGTATAAAAAATCTCCATCCGAAATTTGAATTACAAAGTACTGCACCTCACCCAACAACCTGAAGCAGAAGTTGAGTGATACAGATTTGCTGTACAGATGGCTTAAAGAGATGTAAGACTGGAAATCACAACGGTCTAATCTACTAAGAGCTGGCCGGTATCGATAATCACGATTTTCCCGCAAAATCCCAAAGACTAGTAAATCCTTTATAAAAATGACAATATAAAATTCTCTTTCATTACACCTTCGACTTACATTTTTCAGTGCAATCGAGAGTAAAGGTACAAGTAAATTTCTCTAGGTTCCCAGGTTGTTTTTATGTTCAAAAACACCCTAACACGTTGCAAATATCCGTGGAGCGTGTCAAAATATCGACTCCTTTAAAACAAAACGCAAAAAACTTAAGGTAAGGCCAAACTAATCCCAATTATTATTAGAAATGAAAATATTCAACCCATTTAATTTTCTAAATCACCTTCATAATTCCCCTGAAATATTTACATCAATTACACAATAAATCATCAAATAATAATCCTCTATATTATTTTATTGAATGAAATTGTACTTTATCCATTCAACGGAATAATAAATCAAAACATAATCACCTGAAACAATTTCATTACAGTAAATCAACTCGTGAAGCGTCCGCAGTGCGCGCACGCATCCCGGCGAGCGCGGGCCGCGGGTACGGCCGCGTCCGCCGGACGTGACGTCACGCGCCGGCAACGCCCCAGTGTCGATGACACGTTCTTTGTTCACAAACATGTGCGTGTTACACAAACATGTGGGTTTATATATGTTTGTACGTATTGTGATTAGGCTTTCATCGCTTCTGAAACACCTTCGTACTTTTATATGGAGGTACCCTGATCCCTCTTTATTAATTTGCACATGAATAACACAGGACACTAGACCTGCTAACAAGTGCAGTGAATTACAAGACGTGTCCCTCGACGGTCGCTACAAATATGCCTGTCTATGTGTATTCTTATACATAATATTATAATATTATCAATTCGCCAAATTATGTGAATATAATTAGTATTTTGAATCCTTTTATACGTTATTATAGGTAGCTGATTATAATCTATGCATAGTAAAATAAAATAAAATATTGTCCTATACATTAGGTGAGGGATGTGAGGAGAATGTAATGTACAATATAAAAACAGCGCTACATAGTGTTTTACAAAAAGAAAGCTACACCGTCCCTAAATAGGGTATATATTTTATTTCTGTTATTGGGAGACCATATTAAGACCCACGGTGCAGAGAGATTCTTGAGCACGAATAATGCAGACTATTTGCTGGTATTCGCGTCACGCACAATGGCTCGATCTTTCTACGGGTAGATAGTAGGTAGGTAGTAGGAGCGCACAACTAATACCAAACCCGACTATGCCGGAGTAATACCACACACTATAGTTTTTACAGAAAGACAACGTGAAGTGACATGTGAATGTTGAGTTTTGTATAGATAGAATACCGTTTGCCCAAACTACCCCCGCCCTTGTCCAGTCCATATTCCATTTCTTTTAAGCAGACAATGCATCAATATTTTTTCTAATTTTGTGTCTGTTTACGAACAATTAAAATCATCTGATATCGATACCTCTAGCATGAATATTTTGCCCTATTTTTCCAGTGTTCAATGACGAACGCAAATTTGAAAAAATGAACACTCGTCTTGCACATTTTTTATAGAAATTTGCGTTTTACACAACTGTAGCCCCTGATTTAAATACTTGTCGAGTACAACCGAGTAGTCTCGAACACGAGTGTGTAAACAGCTTATTCGGGTGTATTCGTTACTTATAATTCATAGTCATATTTATCACAAAGTTATTCAGCGAATTGGTTACCAATAATCTAACCCCCTTATTCATAGACGTTTTTTATCTAACGACCGAGTAAGGCTGTGATAACAAGTCTGTTTCTCAGTGCTGACGGCATGGCAGTCTTCGCAGTGCGTAGACGTAGGGCCGTTGTGATTGGCTAATATTGAAATACAACAATTATAACCAATCACAACGGCCCTATGCCTATTTCTCAGTGCCGTTGGGCACTGAAGAACAGGCTTGTTATCACAGCTTTAATCCGTCCTTAGATAAAAAACGTTTATGAATAAGGGGGTAGGGCTTTAACATAGAGCAAACTTGTTCGTGTTTCAATCTATACTTTAAAATTACCAAAACATTCAACAGTATAATTAGTTATAGACCGAATATCAAAACCAAATTTGTAGTCCAAAAGTTATTACCAATTGTACCAATTGGTATATATAAAAATGAATCCCTATTTCCCTTGGTCACGCCATCACGCGTGAACGGCTGGACCGACTTCACTATTATTATTTTTTTTGTTGTGTTTGTTATTGTCAGGAGAAGGTACTTATGAAAAAAAAATTAAAAAAATTACGCAGAAAATTAGAAAATTTAAGGAAACTTAACGACAATAATAATTTTACATAATTGTCAATGGTTTGAAATAACTGTCAGCGATCGTCAGAATGCGCGCGTGCATACATAGTTAAGACGAGACAACATCTGTCGGGTCAGCTAGTAACTATATAAATCTTTGGAAAAAAAACAAACGCAAACGTTATTGACAAAACCTTACATACATAACATCACGCATTTATCCCCGGAGGGATATGCAGAGGCGCAACTAGGGCACCCACTTTTCGCCAAGTATGTTCCGTCCCATGATGTAATAGGGGGCGAGCCTATCGCCATATCGGGCACAAATTCCAGACTCCGGGCTAATACTGAGCAGAAAAAAACCAAATATCACTTTGCCCGACCCGGGATTCGAACCCAGGACCTCAGAGCGCTATTGTACCGGGCATGCAATACAACCACGCCACCGAGACAGTCACAAAACCTTATCACTAGGAATAAAACATTCAAACGCAAGATCGTATTTCGCAAATAACCTGAAGGCGTTAGATGTCCCTATTGTTTGTTTTTTTTAACACCGGTTCATATCTCACAGTACTTCATTTGCCAATTCTCTTTGAACAGAGGGGCAGGTAAAAAGGCACCCGTGAAAGGACAACGCAGAACGGCAAACCGGTTACTACAAGAGGGTAGTAATCATTTAATTGTCTATGCAAAAAGATTCTAAACTCTTCATCCGTGACATTTGTTTAGAAATAATTTAATTGAAGAAGAAGAAGCGAATAGTGTGCCAGATTCGGGCAGTGACAGTCTGTAGTCTTTGCCTACCGCTATGAGTTAGAGGCATTATGTATGTGATTAAATAAAGCTGTATTTATTAAGTATGTAATTAATTTTAAGTTTTACTGAATGATGAAGGCCAGATAAACAAAGACGAATAGATTGATATATGACAACCCGCACTATATGGTTGAAAAGGTCTATAATCTGATCCCAAAGAAAATTCTAGTGTTAGAGTTACATATCGCCCAAAGTGGGCCTACTGGCAGCGGGTGGGTGACCGCTGCCAGCCAAAGAGTGCCCAAGAGACCAACGTGCGGCGTTCTATGTAGTCCATAATCTTATCGCGATCCCATTCCTAGGACTACAGGACTCTCTACCCAAGAGCTGACTCCTGTGAGGGTTGCAATTGCATGCCTTATACCTTCGATATAATGGTGATAAAATAACATGGCAGAGTTTTAGTCAGTAGAATGGTTAAGATAAGTGACTTCGGCCAAATTCTGTAAACAGATATTCCTATTAAAATAAAACTATTTCACACATTTTATGGCGGTCATTTTTATTATAATTTTCTCCTGACGTTTCGAAGACTGCAGCCTTCATCGTCACGAGGGAGACTATTGGTCATCCGAAAAGTCAAAGTTACAATATCTACATACATTTTACAGTTGTACAAAATTTCAAATTGTTTTAGCTATTGGCAGGGGTATTCCCATGTTAAACGATAATGATCAGGTAATTTAAGTCATAATGGTTGATTTGAAGGTACCCAGACTGCAGTGCTACAGTTCGAAAAACAGTGTACCCATTGTAATAATAAAAAATTATGAGTCATGTCCTATGTGATCGAAATCGAAAACAAAGCTTTAATGTTTTTTGGTTACCTTGCATAAAACTAACTAATAGAACATAGGTAGGAATATAAATTATTTCATTTAATTTTATGTAATTTCATTGCATTTCATAGTTTATTGTCCGCACACAAGACAAAAATTCTCAGATATGCAAGATATGCTCAACTAATTTTGCTTATTCGGTCTGCAATCGACATTGACGCGACGAGTGTAGTGTTGATCCCCGCAATGCTTTTTACCCCTAAATCCTGGTGGTGTAACTGTTTAGTTGCAGTCGCAAGGGGCTAGCTCGTCTTAAATAAAACTCGGAAAGGGTAAAACTTAAATTGGCGAGAGATGAATTATGTCGGCCTGTACAACGTCGGATATACGGGAACGTGACAGACTGGCATAGGCTGCTGTCGAGGGTTGAACACCTCGGCTACGGTGCTCGATATCCCAACGGCTACCAAATATTATATATATTAAAATATGACATTCTCAATTCTTTATTGACAGTCAAAGTTACTGTTGCTTTTGTCTTGTACCTGCTGTACTTGTTTCATATCAACTCCCATGACTTTTACTCTAGCAAAGTTTGTGATGATTTTGTTACTGATACTATTACTTTTACAGTTGCTAAAGAAAATAACTATCAGACTCCACAAGCTAAGCACAGCTCGATAAAACGTAGATTACATACAGTCAGCCCCAATCAAATTAATGACGATGACAGAATGGCATTCCATATTAATTACTTTAATGGTTTCTTATTTTTATGCAAATGTTCGACATTGAAACATAACGGATTTATTCCACCATTCGTTTAATTTGTACTCTCGACGTTTCAAAGACTTTGCAGCCTTCATGTTCTAGGGCGAAAGAAACGGAAATAAAAAAAAACGTCGCAAAGTAATCCGTAAAGCAGTTATAATTACTTTGTAATTCATACATTTGCTTTACCAGCGTAGACTTTTGAGACTGACCGTACATTATCCGTGGTATCTTGGACAGTCACCTGTCGGCCGTGAGCGACGGATAAGGAAGCCGTATCCGCCTGCCGCATGCCGCCTGCCGCGTGCCGTTAAAATCAATACACAACCAGAGATGTGCAAAATATATTATAAAATGTATTTAAATACAAAATGTAAATACTTTTCGTTTTTTATATTTTAAATACAAAATACAAAATAGTTTTTCATTTTATATTTAAAATACTAAATACAAAATACATATTTCCGAAATACTTTATTAAAATAAAATACCTTTAGTTTTATACTTACTTTATTGTATTTCTGTTTTTGTTTTTTTTTTATTTAAACAAGTGATCAAAGTAAATTTATTTATTTAACAGATTTTAACAAAATTATTTGTTCAAATATTTCATCTTTCTTCTGTGTGGCCTCATAATCATGCTACCATAAGAAAAAAGCCTTTCTACCGGCGCAGAGCTGGGCAGGCAGGTATTAAGTATATTTCAAAAAGACAATCTTTACTGTAGGGTATTTATTTAATGATAATAGGCAGACATCATCATCCTTCAAATATTGCAGTGATTCCAGGTCAATGGTGGTGTTTGCATTTGCACTATCACTAGCTACTGAGGAATCTGAATCATAATGGAACAAATAACAGGATTCATTTTTTTCTTTTTTGTATGATTGAAATGTAGTATTTGCATCTTTATGATCATTTTTAAATTTTTTCACTTCTGTAAGGAATAATTCCTTTATGTGTTCTCTACTTCCTTCGGCACCCATTTTAATTTAAAAAAAGGATATGACACTGATGCCAAATTTGCTTCTTTAGCTTTAGAGTCCTTCAAATCATTACTTAAATTTTTCAAACCTCTTATCTAAGCCTTTTTTAATCATCTGTATCAGTACTCCACAGTACATATAATTGTCCATTTCTAATGAGTGCAAGATTTTTTTATTCTCATTAACAAGTCATGTCAACCACAATATCAACGAAAAAAAATATGGCACTTACGCCATATTTTTTTTCTCATTACAGCAACAGAAAACTGAACTGTTTTGTTTATTGTTTTTCACTAAAAATCGACAAATTTGACTTACATGAAAAGCGTGACATCTGTGACGAGGAGTTATGGTGTGTCTGTACCCTGTGGTTTTTCCGCTTTAACCAGTACCTAAGTCAAACGTTTATGTGTGATAAAATAATAACGAAACCAAAAGTATTGTATCGTCGCTGACTTATTGCGTATGTTTGTGTTTTATCTAATTACTTACTGAACTGCTTATTGTCAAGTTGATTAAAAAGTATTTTGTATTTTGCAAATACAAAATATGTCCTAAAAAGTATTTCAAATAAAATAAAAAATGGTTTTCTAAAAAAGTATTTAAAATACAAAATGGAAATAGGTATTTTGTATTTTGTATTTTGCATTTCAAATACTGTTATTTTCAAAATGTCTCATCTCTGTACACAACCCAAATACACGGGCTGACGACATTTCAATACAAGGCTGTATTACGTAGGCGTGGGCTTATTTTTTTTTTATTGCTTTAAATGACGAGACGAGCTTGCCGTTCGCCTGATGGTAAGCGACACAACCGCCCATAAACAGTAAAAACACCATCCAACACCTTGAATTACAAAGTATTGTTTGGTATTCCACTGCGCTCGCCATCCTGAGACATGAGATGTTAATTATTATGTCCAGTAGTTACACTGGCTACAATGCCTTTCAAACCGTAATTCAACGGTGACTACACGCTGCTCCTTGGCGGAAAAGACACGACGAAAAATTGCGGAAAAGACATTGCGTTGGTACCTACCCAGGCGGACTCTCACATATGAGAGACCTACCACCAGCTTATACTAAAATGTCGCTTTGTTTTGAAATTATAATTTTGTAGTTATAAATATCAGCTGTGTATAAATCTGTCTCGTTGGGCAAGGCTTTCTTAACTAATCTTTACTAATATATAAAGCTGAAGAGTTTATTTGAACGCGTTAATCTCAGGTACTACTAAACCGATTTTGATTTCTTTTTCACTAATAGGAAGCTACATTACTCCAGAGTGCTATAGGCTATTTTTTATCCCAGTAAATATAAAGCGGGTCATTAATCCCGTATATATTTCAACACGAACGAAGCCGAGTACAAGCGCTAAAAGATAAAAAAACCCTTTTATCTTGAACAATATCAGCTCTATATAGAGCTAGCGAGATTCTATATAGAATTAACCTTTTAAGGGCAGAATTTCATAACTTTTAGAGGTTACCTTCCTTCGTCTTCCATGCTGTCTGAATTAAAACTGTTAGACTTCACAACCGTGGAAGTCCTTATGGCATATTCTCCGATGTGCCCTTAACGACGTATCCTTGCAATGTTGATGCAACCATTACTTTGAATACACACGAAGCTAATGTTAGTTGCACGTGGCATGGGTGGAATTCGAATTGCTATATTCATCTGACATTATATCTTAATAACATTTTCATGTAATGTACGTTATATTTACTACTGGTCACGTAAAAATCTTTGCTTTGGAAAAAAACTTGACTATAACACTAGGATTTCGAAAGTCTCGACAATTCAAAAAGACCTAAGACAACGAAATTTAACAAAAGTCCTCGGACTTCTCCGTCCCCGGAGACACGAGACGTCCCGGGACCCATGGCTATAATCACTCAAGGTTAATGTAGTTTTTAATTGATTCAAAATTTTCAGAAATGGGTTAGCACATATTCACAAATAAACTTGACAATTTTATAGAAAAATATATACGTATGTAGCAGAACACTTTGTAGAAAAAAAAATCTATATCAAACTATAGCTTTATGTGCGAACGGCAAATACAAGCCTCCCCCACTATCATTAGCTTTTCTTCTAATTGTCGTCTAAACCCCAAAGATCTTCCATTGTAGGGGCTGTATCGACAAATGCAACTCAGTTTTGCTCTCAAATGCAATATCCGATAAACCTGTCAGTTAAGCATCGTCAATTTGCATTTATAAATGATATTAAAATAGTAGTGCCCGTGAAGCATCTCAATGTTTGCCGGTAAACATGACAGCTACATTGACATTTACATGTGTCACGGGAATATAACCTTATATACTAAGTACATAATAAGGTTATTTTTCCGTGACACGCGTAATGTCATGTAGCTGTCAGGTTTGCCGGCAAACCAGAGAGGACCCAGGAGCTACGATTTTTTTTATAAGGACACAACAAATTAACCCTACACCACCTAATAGTGAGTAAGTGGGTTGACTGATTTATTGACACTGCCAAAAGTGTTGGCCATAGGCTATAGGTGATGGTTGGCCAGGGTGACCACTAATAAGTACATTTGACCGTTTACAGGTGTTCCGTTATAAAATACCAAAACTTGCGGACGTCATTATTTTTCAGAATATCTGTGATCATTAAGCTTTTCATATCCGTGTCTGTCTTCGTTACGAAGTCACGAGAATAAGTTGAGGCGATGTTCAAACCTTGTGAATTTAAGATCTCTTGCCGTTCATGTATTTCGGGAAGATGTTCATCAATAAAGCATAGACGGCCAGAGGGAGCAACTTAGGATGTTCAAAAATGTCGTTAAATAGGGGTACATCAACTTTCTACTTTACGTTGTGACTGGCATTAGCCAAAGTACAATAAAGTGGGAATATTCTATATATGTTTATAGCGTTTTCAATATTATCAATATAATAAAACCCAATTCAATAACAAATATTAGGTTAGATTAGTATTTATAATATTATATAGTATTTGACACTCACAATTTTACATGTAATTCTATGTTGATAACCGCGATATTCAATAGTTACATTAAAGGTTATACATCTTTTACAGTCAGCGAAAAATCTACATTAATTTTATATATAATTCTTCGCATTTTTTATTAATTACCGTAGATTTCGATACAAACAGGACAGTTTCAGGAGTTCAAAACGCAACGACCAACGGCCGATGCGTTGATGTCTTTTCTGAGGGCCCATTCACTACTGTTTCAGAGATTTTTTAACATACGCTTAGACATACATTGTGTATATGTTTAATGTTATTTTATTGCGCACATTATATTTAAATATACATTAAATAAACATAATATTGATTAGACATAATATCATATAAATTGTGACATATATGGTATTTGAAATTAATTTAACGTTTAAATCATTTGAGGAATTGGGAATTATTAGAAAATTTTAGATTAATAAATTCTTATATAGATATTTTGTTGATCGTAATATAAACAAACACTTCAATGTATCACTTTTTAGATCGACCTATTAATAAAAGGTACGAAAAGACCAAAATATACTACAAAAAACATCATTAAATAATATGAGATCCAAAAAACCACATAATTCGATAATTATCAAAGTAAATATTCGCTGAAACATTATCTTACAATTTTACAACAAAGTTCCGTTCGTTGAAATATGCGCTGAGTACTGCCATCTAGTGAGGAATTATAAAACTATTTGCACGTTCAGCTAACAAATTAAGGTAGCGACATCTATAGGGAAATAACACAAACTCTCACCAAAATTTCATGCACAGATACTTACCTGGATTATACTGATTTCATCGCCATTTCTTGAATTTGAATATTGTAGCTATAATTAGCTATAGAAATTAGTCTTAAGACTACGTTGAGACGGCTATATAATAAGCAATATAAACTTACCTTTGCAAGTAAAAAGAACATAACAATGTGAAGACTAAGACAGAAGAATGTGAAGTTGAATATGAAGACTGTTTTACCGTAACTTGACCTAATATTATTTAACAGTAAACTGGTGTTAAAAGTTAATACTCAACAAGTTATTCCTCTTCAGCTATATTTCGCAGAATAAACTATTTTTCTAACACATTGACACTAGGGAATGTAAAATTTAACATGACCAAACAGTATGGCCTCTCAAAATCCATTTACATTGTAAACCTGTCATAATAATCTCAAAATATAAATTTTACTGTAGTCTTTGAGTAATATTATTAGCTTAAATTTGATCCTCTACAAAATTATGATCCTCTACAGTATTGTTCTTAAGGGAATGGCAAATGCGGCAACCGCCCAGGGCCTAGTGCTTGCAAGGAGCACAAAGAAACATGAGCCACATTCAGCCATTGGTAAACAACGCCTTGCAAAGGCGTCGTTGTCTGCCCCGAGAGCCTAGCATTAGTTAAATCTACCGGAAAACCTAAGTAACATTTAAGCTTGATATTTATGCAGATTTAAGTGTAGATAAGTAATAACTTACCTTGAAATGCTGATGCGCGGCCTGCTCCTCCGCCTCGTACTTGTGTTTGATGTTTTCAATCCGCATTTGTTTCAATATACCGGCCACTTCGATCCTGAACAAATTATCAATTTAATAGTGGAGTTTGGTTTTGTTTTCATATAGGATGATCGATGGATTTATTATGGATATTGAATACCAGATAAGCTACATTGCATGTAATAAGTACTATGTGTTTTCAAATAGTATGTTTTTTTTTCAGGGAAGTAGACATCTTCTGAAGTTTATTTCTGACTAAATATAATATTAGGAAATGAGACACATATTCAATTATTTTGTCCTGCAACACTGACTAGATTCATATTGCCAGGCTATATAATTGAATTTTGTATAAATTTTATTTACATAACTGTGGCAGAATTTTACCAGGTTATTCGTATTTAAATTTACTATTGTACCACCGTTAACACAAATAAGATGTCCTACTAAAAGCAACTATTAGTTATTAGACAAATTCAATATTTTGAACTATATCTCAAAATTTCACAATATGTTTCCCATTCTCTTACCTAATCTTCATATTATCCTGTAGCCTTCTCAGAGGTCCGAGGTACTCCTGTGAGCGGCCACTCCTCACCTCCGCCAGCTGGTGCTCCACTTGCTTCACCCTCTCGTGGTACAGTTGTTCTCTAAGTGCGTTGAACTGTCTCTCCAGGTTTGCTGTAATTTATAAGTAACTTGTTAAATAGACTTGAATAAAGATGCACAAGTTTTTATAAGAAATGGAGCAATGATCAAGTGGATCATGTAATGAACGGTGAATGATCATATCCACACATATTGATAAGTACTATAAACACAAAAATCAGTGCTATTGGCTGATTAAATTAGAGGAATATTGATACAATTTGGTATGAACAAGAGTAATAATAGTTAGGATTATTTTTCCTCTAAAATGTGTTAGTCCTTGGAATATCTTATAATATTCCTAGATGTTTTAAGAGCCTAAATTCCATTTATAATGATATATTTGAATGTATAGATACCTTTTTTGTATTACAACTTATTAAACTTAATGTTTTTTTATTATTTCTTATATTAATTTTTTCATGTTATTAATATTTAGTTTTCTTGTAAAGAATGTATTTAATTGTATCTTTTCATGATCCGTTCAAGGTACTTATCAAATCTTTACACTGGATGCATACATAATACATTACATATTTATATAGATGTGGTTAATATATTATGTTTGATATTTGATTTTTATTAATTTCATTGAAGGTGTCTGAATATTATAAGTCAGATACAATAACCAGTCAAGATGTCAAAAAAGTAGCAGGAGGAACAGGTTTACAAAAAGGTGCCTTATCACTATGTTAAATACAGTTTCATTTTGAAATAATAAATATTTGTGTTGTTGCTGCAGTGTATTATAGTTGAAATTGGTTAAGTAATTGATCCCAAATATCAATTAAATTTATAGATATATGATGCTGTCTGCTACACATAGGTTGTACTTGTGACATATTTATAATGCCAATGTTCCAGAAAACACTGATTATAAACAAACTTTTAATTTTTAGCATCATAAATGTAGATTGCAATACATAGCTTATAATTTATGATTTGAATAAAACTGAGCACCCAAATAATTAATATTATGTTAATTGATTTATTATACATTTAAATTTGGATACAAGGTTCCATTTTAAGACCATTCTGTAAACAGAATACTCAGTAATCTAATTTAAATTTATTGTAATAAAATCAGGATGGAGCACCTGAGTATTAAAAATGTTTGTAAGTTTCTAAATTTCAGCTGTTCATGTAATTGAGGGCAAATGAAACAGCTGACTTGCAATACATATGACAAAAATATTTTAAAACTTTTAACAAGATGTGTAACTTTAAGTATATTCGTTAATTTGATACATTTAAGCACTGTAACATTGCTTTAAAGAAATACATACTTTCACCTAAACAACTATACGAATTTTACTTGTCTGACCTACATTTTCATATTGACCCAAATAAACTATTTAATTGCATTTATGAATGCGTAAAGTAAACAAAATTGATACTATAAACGAATCTCCCCTGACCTTCCACTACTGATAATGGGGTATACATCCATTGTTTTGTACAAACTCAGAGGAATCATCGGAGTCCCTCGTCAAGCGGGCCGTCAGGGCGGAGGAGCCCCCAGAGCGCTCCGTATCACCCCCGGACATGTCCCCATCACCATCACTGTCGCCTTCCACTTTCATAGACGGCATTTTGGTTTTTCCAATCAGTTTGCAGTGTATTCGTTGTTTGTAAAGAATTATTTATGTGTTTGTTGATTTTCGCTCCTTTCCAAAAGTGAAACGTCAAAGTTGTCAGTGAATTGTCATTTGTCACAATGACAACACCAGTCAGTGTTGCCCGAAGATGTAAAGCATAAAAATATGGAATGTGGACACACGGCCTTTACGCCATTAATTGTTGTTTTATAAGAAAATATTGCGACTGGTACGTCCAACAATGATAGGATACAGTGTTACAAGTGTAAATAATCTTTTTTTGATATTACATTAGGTTCACTTCCTATCATATCATAGAACGTAATACACACGGCGAAAATTAGATGCCCAGGTTGCTCCTCTGCTAGCCTCTTCGGGGATAAAGGTATATAATGATTTCTTATGTTTACGCGAATGTTAGACATTGAAATTAAACTAATTTTCCGGATTCTATCGCGGTTTTTTGTTTTTTATTTTTCTCCCGACGTTTCGAAGACTTTGCAGCCTTCATGGTCACGGGAGGGACTCAGTCCCGCGATAGAATCCGGAAAATTAGTTTAATTTCAATGATAAAGGTGTATGTTATTATTAACTCACTTTTTTATTATTAATGGTAGGTGTCTCGCGAGTTTGTGAATAAGAAGTGTGACAAAAACAGCTCAATTTAATAAATGAATTGCATACTCTGAGCCTTGTGCTCCGTAGACGGGACACAGGGTTTGGCTCAGTACGTATTAGTCTGACTGTAATCCATTCAAATCAACCTCAGTCATGGGAACTAATTTGTTTCTTATTTGAGGCTAAAGGGGACTAATAAAACGCATACTATCTGATATTAAATTTAATAGGTACTCTATTATTTACATTAAATTGTTCACTATTAACATGTTATTTATAATTTCATTTATTCAGTTGTTAATAAATTATATACAGGACTATTTATAAATAAGATAATATCAATACTGTGAAATCTCGACAAATTCACGCAAAAGCTTCGCTTGGGGACAAATTTTAAACACATCTGTCACAAGTTTAAGAACTAATCTCCATGCGAAGCCAAATAACATAAATATGAAGATGAAACATTAAGATTTATAAACTTTAGCACCCCCACAGGTTTCCGCTGATTTACACAACTTACGTAACTAATAAAATAATTCGTCCAACAATAAAACGTTATGACACCATAATGTATAAAAATCAGTACACATAAACATGGAATGGTGAACTTACGATATATAAAATAACACGATTCTCTTTAATTGTGATTATTATAAAAACGACGCACGAGTTCACATAGTTATAATGTCGTGGGCTCGAGGTGGCCCTGTGTATTTGGCACTAAATTATTTGGATCGCACGTTTCTATCTACCTTTGATATACAATAATAGTATAATGGAACTAATTTTAGTTTAATCGAATATTTAGAATATTTGTTTCATATTTGTATTGCAATTGCTATATTGCCATTTTGTTTTTTGTTTCGTATAACCAGGCAACACTGAACGTCATTTGAAAGCTGTGGACTTTTCTAAAGATTTTGCATTTGTGTTCGCCTGTAGGTATGCTGCGGTTATTTGTATTTTATGCACTTTTCAATATTGTCTGGATACACTGTGAGACGTATCATTTAGTTCAGTGTAAAGCTTTGTAACACCGATTCGCGTCTATGAACTATGTTATTGTACCTATAGGTATAAGTTTAAACGGTAAATTCGCCAAAATGATGAATTTGTTTGGCCAAAAACATTATTAATTGAAATAGGTATACTATAAAAAACAGATATGTCGTTGTACAGTAGGTAAACTTGATTATATGGATATAAAATATTGCTTTTCTACTCACTATCATAGCGGTGTAATGTTGTGTACTGTGACTAATCGTTTTGCTACCACAGATTCATTTTCCTTAGCGAGAAATTCACAAGACTACAGGAGAAAATTTTCAAAAAATTCTATTTTTTATAACTACAGTTTATAAATTTGGCAATAGAGAAATATTTAACTGTTTTACCATCGCATTAATTTAATTTATTACTATCTATGTTTCTTTTAAATTTTCTTAACCATTCGCAAACTATAAATTCCGTTGCATTATTGTTGGTGGAGGCTTTAAATGTAAAAATTCAACAATATTATAACACATCTAGTTATATATATTTTTAAATGTTTTAATTTCAATTTGGCAATAATTTAAAGAGAAAAACGATGATAATTATTGTTAAGTATTGAATAAAAATATCAAAGTGCAAACCTTACTACAATTATATATGAAAACAAAATTTATTTGAGGAACAGTTAAAGGACATGACGGATATTAATATATTTTGTTTTTTTTTATTATTATTTGTCATTACATACATTCAAACTTTCTCGCTGTTTGATACATGGTAGCTATGCAAAGAGAAATATAAATTATACCTATATAAATAATATTTAACGAAGTATCATAAAATCACAAATACGTAGTAAAGCCATTAGGGAATGTAATAAAATGTATCTCCTAAAAATCGATCAATGACATTTCGCCGAGTTTTACATGGCAACCCTCAATTTTATTGTATCAATATCAAATAATTTTCACAATCAACGGATACAACACTAACACTATTTTTAAGGCAGTCACTGTATATTTAATTAAACATTTTTTTAGGGTTACCAGTATTTACGAGTATAACAAAAGAATTTAATGTTCATTTGAAAAAAAATAATAAATAAAGCATTTTTTGTTTATTCTTTCCATTATATTTTCTTACTTATCCATGGTTGCCAACGAATAAAGGACAATTAGTTTTATATTTTCACATCTTTTGTAGTATTGCGATAAAATCTCAGTATAATTCATATGAAGACTTTTTTAAATGGCTAAAATAACAATCGGCAACCCTGATAACATAACGAATAACACATAATGACGATTCGATCAGTACAGTTGCACATTAGAATTCTTTTAAACAAAGTCTTTCTTTAGCAATTCTATGCTAAGACTTAGCCAACTTAATGAAATTCAATCACATAAAAACATTTCTTGCACACCTAACAACAAAACCAATATGTCGCATCATTCCTGACCAGTGGAATGTTTCAATTAATTTGATAATCCTGTTCAAACTACGTCGAAACTACAAACCGTTTGGTCCATAACTGGAAGTACGTGGTGATATCTTATAGTAACAGTCCGACATAGTCTGAACTGGCTGGAACTAAGAAAATAATCTCTCGTTACACTCGTTCACTATTCGCTTCAGATTGTCGTTATTAACTAAATAATTTGGGAACACATCGCTATACTCTATGTCGTGTGCCGGCGAGCGCAGGCGCCGGCCCCAGCCGAACAGGCGGTCGCGCAACACTCTCGGGTCGAACGCCTTCACCAAGTCCACCAGCATGTGGACCACCATCCGCGCCACCATCTCCAACATCAGCATCAGCTTGTACGCCGAGTCGCGCCGGGCGACGCACGAGTCGCGCGCGTAGTCCGCGCCCGTGGTGGCACTAATAATGTCGCAATGCACGGCGTCCATGCCTGAGGACGCATGCACAGAACTCGTTTGGAATTGGTTTCGCACTGTATCACTTGTCGCACTAACGTCCTGGCTCGCACTGGCGCGTGCGGCCCTCGGGGCGCGCGTGCGCGTGTGCGTGGCGCGTGCGTGGCGTGTGCGTGGAGCGCGTGCGCCGCGCGTGGGTCGCTAGGTGTGCTTGAGCCAGTGCGCCGGCACCCACTGCGGCTCGCGCTCCAGGCTGTTGATCTCGTTGAGGAGCTGCTGGTAGGCGCGCTGCGTGTCGTTGTTGATGATGATCATGTCGAACAGGTGGCCCCAGCGCAGCTCCATGTCGCGGGCCGTCGCTATGATCTCTTTTAGCTCTTCCTCCTGTTCACAAAAAGAGTATATAAATAAAACACATTGGTAAATAATTAATATTGAAGGCATTTATTGAAAGAATTTTTTATATGATTTTTCATTTGTATTTCCAAGACATACTAAACCGATAGGAATACCAACAAACTCAAAATATCCATGACTACTATTTTTCACGTTAATAACAACCAAAAACGTTCCAATTATAGATTATTTCATTCACGAAGACTCGCCCTACTACTTGGGGAAAGTCCCAATTGCTTATAGTGTGCGTGAGCAGCATGAGTATACATGCACACTACGATGTATAACGTCAAATCTGAGTCTCGATCAGTCCCACTACCACTCGACACCCCGGAGAACCCCCGTTCAAAATATGGTGAAGCCCGTCTTCGAGGAAGAAATGATCTATACAGCTATCTACGTCACCTTAAACGCCTCTCCGTTGCGAATCTTCTTCTGCCGTAGTTTCTCGAGGCTCGGCGGCGCGACGAACACGGTGTACGGCTTGAGGTCTGAGTTGCGCAGGATCTTCAGCGACTGCGGGTGCAGATTTAGAACACAGATCTTGCCTGAGTTCACCACCTCACGGATCGCTTCTAGTGATGTACCTGCGAAATTCCAAAGGATAAACATACAGAAAATTAATTGTCAAAAAAAAAAAATATAGGAAGTTAGTGACACATTCAATTATGGTTATAAAAAAAAAAAAATACTGTAGGTTTTTTTTATTGCTTTGAATGACGAGACGAGCTTGCCGTTCACCTGATGGTAAGCGATACGACCGCAAAATAACAGCAGAAACTCCACCATTACAAAGCATTGTTTGGTATTCCAATTATATTCCATTATTAAAAACAACATTATAGTTACACCATTTGTTGAAAAAATAACTGTAATAAAATTTAATTATCCTATGAAAATGTTTCACATTAAGTACGACTTTCAATGAATTTCAAAACGTATCGAGCAGCTGTTATTTTCCACAAAGTGAATGTTATGTTACATACCGTAGTAAGCCTTCTCGTACTCGCCGTGCTCGACGAACTTCCGGTTGAGTATGTCGGCCTCGAACTGCGTGCGCGAGATGAAGTGGTAGTCCTGGCCGGGCACCTCGTGCTCCTTGCGGCCGCGGGACGTGTCTGCGGGACATAGCCGGGGTTATGGGATATAATATTCCAGGTCTGATAATATCTTATTCGATGTTTTAAGTGTCATTCTGTAAGGAATCACCAGGAGTTCAACTATCTGCGTTTTTAAAAGTGGTGTCCTTACGTCCCGAGTATAATTATAATATATCGTATATTACTATACAGAATTTGTTGCAAATGTATCACACTGTATCAACATGGATTTGTTTATGAAATATTCATTATTCATTATTGATTTTTGCCACAATAAGGTAAAGGCGAATATGGCATTTATTAAATATCAAATTGACTCTGTACACCGTTTGGTACACATGGTTATGGTTCGCAATTCGGAGTTAGATGGTTAGTATATAATATGATTGTGTGCAAGTGTAAGACAATAAGTACTAACGCGGCACGGCGGCGGCGAACCGCGCGGCGTCCTCCATGAGCCGCTGGCGCAGCTCGTGGCGGCCGATGTTGGGCGGCCCGATCAGCACGATGGGCCGCTTGTGCGACGCGCGCGGGTAGTACAGCGCCACCTCCTCGTACGTCAGGATCTCCTCCTGCTCGTACTCTGCAACACGACACGGCATCACAACCTTGTAGCCAGTGCACACATTAGCGCTCCGCGTAGGCTCGAGCGTTAGCTGCGAACCCAACGTGGCACACGACGTCTTACATACGACGTTTCGACTTGATTAAATTAATATTGTCTGTGATTGTGATTCAACCAATAAACATTATTATATGGAAGACAAGGTCTTTATTACACGTGGAGTTGATGAAACTATGGAAACCCCATGAGCTCCACAACCTGCAGGGAATGTGGGAGGAATGAGCACTGACAGACAAAATAATTAGTTAATAGTATATTTTCCATTTTTCAAATTCTAAAGCTTATAATGCAATACAAGGTGTCTGGTATTTGTGCCTAATATGGCGATAGACTTAACTCATCAGGGGACGGAAAACACAGCAAACAGTTGATGCCATGGTTGCACCCCTGCTTACCTATCCGTGGCTGGCGTGATGATCTTAATAGAGAAAATTAAAAAAAAAACAATAATATAGGTCTTACCATCACCACCAGAAGTAGAGTATAGCGGGTATCCAGCTTCGCTCGTGGCCTTCTTGCCTTTCTTCTTCCGCGGAGGTTTCTTGGCGCAGAGCAGGGTTCCACCCTTGCGAGGCTTGTCTCGCGCAGCCACTTCCCCGGCCAGGGTCAGCTTCATTGACTCACGCCTGGTGATGAAAAAAGAATGTGTAAAGCGGACTGTTTTCCAGGTGGGGTGGAAAAGAATGGACGCCAAAACATGAAGATACCTAATCTCAACTTTATTCTACGGAAGGAGATCAGGAAGACCTTATACGCTATGTCAACAAACACGAATAAATATAACGTTTTGAGTGTAATAATAGACATACATTATCCAGGGTGTGGAGCAGTAGAACTACTCCCCTATCCTGCTTTTGGGAACGCCCAAAGATATATATTCATAGTATATATCTTTGGGCATTATACCATACTCCAAGACTATAATAAGATTTATTAATAGTAAGTACTCACTGATGTTGGAATGCCTGGCTAGGTATGAGTCCGGCGAGGGTCTGGTCTTCCTCCCCCTCCCGGAACGCTTGCCACCAGTTGGGGTCTTCGCGGCTGATCACGTGTAGAACATCACCTTTTTGGAAACTTATGCCTGGAAGATGAAAGCAAATTGTTATTTGTTGAAACTGTGATAAACGAATATGAATGGTTTATGTTTTTTTAATATCTGGTGGTATTACTATCAGGATGGTCATCATATACTTGTTGAGAGAAATTGTTACAGTGGTTTATTTCTACACGTTAGTTGTAAGGAGAAGGAAAAATTGCCGGATTTCTTTTAGTACGCTTTTACAATGATGAGAAGAAGATTGATTATGGGAAGAGAAAGAAAAGGGTTTGTTGAGAATAGGTGATTACTTGTGCTAAAACCATCCGCAAAGCCGAAGAAACTCATAAGTGTTGGTGACATGTGAGAAATGGGAATGAAAGTATCATTTATTATTATAAGCTTTTGTTTTTTATCGAAGGAACGGTAAAATAGCCTCACTGCACCTGATGGTAAATGAAGAAAAGCCCTAAAACATAATCATCCCCAAACTATCGGCCCAGTAATGCTGGAATTCATATGCTGACTGTTTTCACAGCGCAGAAATATGAATTACTGAATCTTTTTGTTTGAATTGGAACGGAACAGACAACGAATCTGTTTTCGCAAAATATTTGTAAATTTAATTTGTCATACGAATCATCCTTAGTTTTTTGAAGTTATATATACCATTCCGTTGTTCTATAATAGGCAAAGAGTATGTGTCTGAATCTGAATGTACATGTCGGTGGCGTACTGACCGAGCTCGCGGCAGGGGATGTACACGTCGTCCTCGGGGTCGTAGTCGAAGTGCGCGCGCACGTGCAGCACGCGCTGGTGCGGCGCGCGCGCGTCGCGAGCGTCGCGCCCGCGCGCGCGCGGCGCCACCACCACCGCCAGCGTGCCCGACAGCGCGCCCAGCACCTGGCACACCTCGTGCACCGACTTGCCGCGCATCGCCACGCCGTTCACCTCCAGCAGCTGCGCGCCGGGTGCACACCGACTCATATTATACCTCACTTCACTACATAGTATAAAACAAAGTCGCTTTCTCTGTCCCTATGTCCCTTTGTATGCTTAAATCTTTAAAACTACGCAACGGATTATGATGCGGATTTTTTTAATAGATAGAGTGATTCAAGAGGAAGGTTTATATGTATAATAACATCCATTAAATAGTGGTGAAATACTGTTATTTTGTTATGTTATACCCGTGCGAAGCCAGAGCGGGCCGCTATGTTTTTATATACAACGTTCACAATTTTTCTGTAGTGTATTTAGTATCAGCATGGCACCCGTGCGAAGCCGGGGCGGGTCGCTAGTCATACATAAAGATAGGCCCCATTTCGAGAGCGGGGTAATTGCGAGGTCTCGAGAGGTAAGGCAACTGATCCAAGCCTCAACCTCAACACTATCTATGGTGGTTTGCGTGTGCAATCATGCTGCTTACGCGCACTCTAAGCGATTAGTAAAGGTAATGGGGCGCGTCTTCGTGAATGAAATTATCTATAACGTCTTTCTATACACACATACATGCACACTCACGCCTTTTATGCTCAAAGAGGTAAGCAGAGGCGCAATTAATCTAGAGTTTTTGTCTGTTTATCTATCTGTGTCTTTGTATACGCATCACGCAAAAAATACTACATAAAATTCAATACAGTTTTCATCTATGTATTCCTAGCGGTCTAACTTAAAATATAGGCTTATGAGATCATCTCGGGAAAATATAAAGCGAAACTTTTACGCATGGTCGAAACCGCATCAAAATAAACAAAAATATAAATAATTTTCTACATTAATTTGTAGCAAATAATACGAGTCGGTCGATAACATGTATAAAAATACAGCACTGATTTACTGCGGAACTTTATCTTTTACACAAACATCATTTGAAGTGACGTAACATCAAGTAGTATGGTTTACCTCGTCCCCCTCGTGCAGTAGTCCTGACTTCTCCGCGGCGCCCCCCCTCACTATCCTGCCGATTATCACCGCTTCACCCTCATTCCTTACTGTAGCACCTGTAACACAACATGAAGCCCTCATTCAAGATCTTTTCACATTCTTAGATTATTCACAATATCAGTGAGAACATTAACATAATACTATTTTATTGATTTAATCGACATTTCGAAGACTTTACAGCCTTCGTGGTCACGGGGGAGCCTGATAAAATCCGTAAAATAGTTTTATATCAAAGTCTAACATAAGAAATCATTATCATTAAGAACAGTCTGTTAGTAAATAAAGAAGACAAGTGATATACGATGTGTTCGTGTTACAAGAATAAAAATATCTTATCTGCTTTGCTTCAAGATTTGCAGTTATTTTCACATCTAATATTGCAGTCTTAAACTCTAAAGGGCTCTTTATCAGGCTGTCTATTCTTCAATTAAGATCCAATCAATATTTTCTACATCTGCCCTTAACGATTGATTTAAAAGAAATTGTGAAGTGTGAAGTGGATCCATGAGCTTACCAAGTGGTTCGTTAGTCTTTTCTATTTTGATAATTTTGATGTGTTCGCTCGGGTCGTCGGGGGAGTGCGTCGCCATCTTGTCGTCACCTTTGTGATTGTAATTGTTTCCGCTCTGAAACAATTACAATTAGATGCTATCATATCCCGATCATCATAAATGCAATGTATTTCATCCGCCAATATATCTCTTTCAACTACGTTTCAAGCTATTTATTCCAAGCCTAAATAGACCTGGAATCACTATGAGATTTCAATTCTTTGCGCCATTCCTGTAGCTACCTGCTGTTCGACCTATAAATGTATAACATTAGCAAATAAACAGTCAGTGTCCAATATAACTTTGAAGTGATCGCACGTCGTTTCATTTCGAAATTCAGTAATAACTAAAAGTGAACCTTAACTACATCAACACCTGCAGTGAATTATAAATGAGTGTATGTTACCTTATGCCTCTTCCCCCTGGTGAAGCAGGCGGGGTCGAGCAGCGCGGCGGCCTGGTCGTGCGCCTGCACCAGGCTCTCGAGCTCGAGGCCGCCGAGGATGGACAGCAGCTCGGCCGCCAGCGCCGCGCTGTCGCCGCCCGCCGCCGTGTGCGCGCCCAGCACGTCCATACACTGTTGCAGGAGTTGAGGATTTTATTATATACTAGCTTTTGCCCGCGGCTCCGCCCGCGTTATAAAGTTTTTCGGGCTAAAGTTTTCCGTTATAAAAGTCACGCTATATATTTTTCCGGGAGCCTATGTTCTTCCCAGGGTCTCAAACTGTCTCCATACCAAATTTTATCCTAATACGTTGGGTAATTTTTGAGTTTAACACGTTCGGGCAGACCGATGCAGCGGGGGACTTTGTTTTATGATATAATTTTGTAGAAATTTTTAAGAGGAACAATCCCGTCATACATTGTTGTTGCATAACTTTAACCGTTTACGCAGCGCACGCAACAGAAGCTCTCAAAACTAATAAATTGTCCCCGTTTTTGCATCATGTTTCATTACTGCTCCGCTCCTATTGGTCATAGCGTGACGATATATAACCTATAGCACTCCAGGAACAAAGGGCTATCCAACACAAAAATATTTTTTCAGTTCGAACCGGTAGTTCCTGAGATTAGCCATTACGGCTCTGCTCCTATTGGTCATAGCGTGATGATATATAGCCTATAGCACTTTACGAACAAAGGGCTATCCAATACAAAATGATTTTTTTAGTTCGAACCGGTAGTTCCTGAGATTAGCCATTACTGCTCTGCTCCTATTGGGTATAGCGTGATGATATATAGCCTATAGCACTCCACGAACAAAAGGCTATGCAACGCAAAAAAAATTTCAGTTTGGACCGGTAGTTCCTGAGATTAATCATTACTGCTCCGCTCCTATTGGGTATAGCGTGATGATATATAGCCTATAGCACTCCACGAACAAAGGGCTATCCAACGCAAAAATAATTTTTCAGTTCGGACCGGTAGTTCCTGAGATTAGGCATTACTGCTCCGCTCCTATTGGGTATAGCGTGATGATATATAGCCTATAGCACTCCACGAACAAAGGGCTATCCAACGCAAAAAGAATTTTTCAGTTCGGACCGGTAGTTCCTGAGATTAGCGCGTTCAAACAAACAAACAAACAAACAAACAAACTCTTCAGCTTTATATAATAGTATAGATTATAATTATAATTTCATTTCGTTCCCACTTACTATAATACATTTGTTTATTTGGAAATTCATCTAACGCTCTACTTTATTTTTGCTGTTTAAAATAGCACGTTTGCGTAGAGGATTCTTAGGTTTATGACAAGTAAACGTAGAATTCGCTGGTAGTAGGATATATTTTAAATGCTCCCGACTAGCGACCACCGTATCCAATAGTGGGATGTGGGGTCAAATGCCAAGCACGTATTTAAAAAAAAGACATTAGACCAGTAGTCCTATGAGATCGCTTTGTAACCTATATTCCGAAGTTTTCACTTCTCAATTACCAGGTAAACACAAATGATTGCAATTTGATGTCCTATATTGATCACCACAAGTTCACGTGACAAGTACCATCTTTGTGGATACTCACATCTTTAAGCCGATCAGTGGCGCGATGCGTGTGCGGCGGCGCTAGGCCGGGCCGCTTGTGCCTGGCGGCGGTGAGCACGGCGCTGCGCGTGGCCAGGGCGGTGCGCAGCGCGGGACACAGCAGCGCGCCCGCCGCGCCCGCCACCCGCGCCGCCAGCGCCGACTCCCCGCTCGCGCCCAGCGCCTTCTGCACGCGCGTGAGCGCAGCACATACTTCTTGGTAATCTGGAGGAAATAAATAGATTTTCAATTTTCAAAAAATCATATCTAAATAAATACTCTCGATAAAATTTACTCAGAAACGGACTATCTATTGGCAAATTGTTGTTAAAATCTGTTCAGCAGTTTCAGTATTTACTTTTAATAAACTTCAAGGCGTCTCTATAAGCTTTTTCTTACATAATATGAGAATTACTTGGGTGTAGGTTGTGATTACATTAGTGTTTTATACTGTTTATTAGAGCCACCTTAATTGTTACGTGTTGTTTACAAATGTATTTACTGTGTATAGAACATTGAAAATGTCGTAAGGTATTCTCAAACGTGTGATAAAGTGTTATGTAACAACATTGAATAGTTACGATGTAACTTACTAATAATAAACGTGTTATAATGTTACATAACAAAAGTTATACAACACTATATCACATTGTGGGAACACCCAACCATACAGTTGTACAGAAATATGAAATAGATAAAATACCGTTGTCAATATACAACCAATTTAGGTTAATAACATTTGGATGTTCAAACCAAATTCCTAAGGCTCTCAATCAAGGTGTGTACCACGAGGCCCGCATAAAAGGCCCAATACTCTCTCCGGTGTGGAGCCATCCACACGTGAAGCGGAATTAATGCGCCGCTCGCCCACCATTCGCCACCCGCTTTATATCGACCACGAGGAAAACGTAGTTTTATAGACGTGTTTACTACGACGATTGCCCATCAAATCAGCGGAGAACGTTTTAGATATTCCTTAGTTATCAATTGATCGCATTTATGTTTTTCCTATTTCTCTAACAGCATAAATATATGCGGGTGTTTATATGTGTAGAATTTGGGAAGCACAACTAGTATACTCAATTTTATCTATATATATAAAAATGAATTGCTGTTCGTTAGTCTCGCTAAAACTCGAGAACGGCTGAACGGATTTATCTTATCTTGGTCTTGAATTATTCGTGGAGGTCTAGGGAAGGTTTAAAAGGTGAGAAAAATTCGAATAATTGCCGGGAAAATCCTCAAAACAGCATTTTTCTATTTCCCATACAAACGTTTTCTAAACAAAATGGAGAGTCAATTTGTAATTTATTACCGCTGCATAAAGTTCAAATTCGCGTGCGCGTTGGAGGATCTAATATCGCGTTCTGAAACTCAACAAAAGTGAAAGTGAATCGCGAACGCGACAAAATTGCATAGTCTCAAAATACATAGTACATAAATAGTGGTCGGCTTCGAGAAACTCAATTTTAGCTAACTTCAGTTGTTAATATAATATATAACTCAAAGGTGACTGACAGTGATATATCAAGGAACAGCCCAAACCATTGGACGGATCGGGCTAAGACTTTACATGCATAAAGCTATGAAGAAAAACGTAAAAATAATTAATAATCATGGATATTTCGGCCTTTAAAATTTAATATGACGAAATTTTAAAGGCAGAAATATCCATGATTATTAATTATTTTTACGTTTTTCTTTCAACTGCGAGAACTAATCACTAACTAGATGTGAATTTAAATTCTTTACTTGCCAATACTTGTTTAGTTACCCAGATTAAAGCCGAAACAAAATGTATTAAAATGGACCTTGAGGTTTCGCCTTAAACCCAATAACCTCACAATTCATCGAAGTAAGATCGGTCTCTTACTTCAGGATCTTTAGAGGATCTAAAAAAAAAAAACAGTGTACTCACCAACAACAGCGTAAAGCTGCGAAGAGTCATCGCTGACGTCGTCTTCGTACGCATCGTTGACGAACGCAGTGCCACTGACCGGAGGGTTGGACTCGAGCGCCTGCAGCTTGTGCGAGCCGCGCAAGGACGTGCGCAGGAACTCATTCTGCGCCGCGATCCGCTCCTCCGCTTCTTTGCGTTGTCTTAACTGCTCCTGGAAAAGAGAGATTGAGTTTAATATCGGTGTTATTCGCTAGTTTTTTTTGGGGGCACAGCAAAATAATACCACTACAGCTGATAAGTGGAATGGAATCCAGATAGAACACCGTCGGACACAATATGACTATCCAAAGTTTGGAGCCCGTTCTTCTCTAGTGAGAACTGGTGGTAGAGTTAACATTGACGGTATCTAAAGTATAACAATTAACAGGTTCAAATAAATTATTTCAATTCATCCCTGCCCAATCGACCCAATTAATGTTCGTCTGTTATAATAGATGATTTGAAACCCAGTTGTAAGTTTTTAGACTCAGTTAATAGATTAGATGTATGAACAAAGTTGAGTAGTCTATAAACAACGTCAAACAAGTATGATTCTGCAATTCCTCTTCTATAGTCAAGAGCCACAGTTATGTCCTATCGTATTAGTATTATCGCATTAATTATAACATTATCAATGTTTTGATGACAGCATTAGATTTCAAATCGCCTATTTTTTTTATTTCACGTAATATTTTCGGAAGTTATTTTACGCTTTTTGATTGCTATAATGGACATTACGTATTAACTTTACTGTGTCCCCTCTTAAAATCAAGCCGAATACGGAAACACAAATTATGTTATATAGTGAGGTCATCGAAACTTTGATGTGAGGATATCTATAATTCATAGTTTTCCTCCAATTCCAATTTTTTATTAGATTTACTGTCGAATTGCCATTACGATCAAAGAAATTCTATCTGCGTTTCGTAACGGAATAGTGAATCAAGGCGGAATGTTATGTTTTCAGCAGAGCTATGTTAAATAAGGTTCAAAATGCTTCATAGAAGTCTATTAATTATCTTCCCAGTTTTTGTCTACGTCATTTTCTACAGCTTTGTCAGTTCAAAGACAGCTATAAATTAAAATTCGGATATGACAAAGGCCAAAGAAAAATCCTTATCTATTTTCCACAGCATTAGTTTACCATTCGTTTAAGGTTTTTGGTGAATTTACATTTATTCTGTTTGATGTAAATTTATCAATACTAAATATTTTATTTTCTACTTTTATAAATGTAAACATAATTTGCATAGTAAAACAATATCACGGATGTAGAAAATCAGTAGAATGGATGTGCCAATTAATTTTACCATAATATGCATGGCAATTGATTTAGCGCGTACTTAATTATACATAAACAATTAGATATCCTCATTGTGTAGACCACGTTCCAAGAATAAATCAGTTGTTTTAATATATATATATTAAAACAACTCAATACACTGCAAATATTACCTCAACAGTAAATATAATAGATACCTAAACCAAATATTCGCTTAGATCCTTAAGTATTTAAAAGTAGAGTACTTTTTAACAAAACTTTTTTTAAATGTGCACGGCCAGGTCACACCACTGTACCTGGTCCAGATAGAGTAGTGGCTGAAGAGAGATGATTACCCGTCGTCAATCCACACAATTATGCCGGCCTACATAAAATCGAACATACAAAGGCTGATCGTGGAATGCGACACACTTATATAGGACCCTAAGCGTAAACAAACATTATTTTTCACAATGATATTTACTACGATACCAATAAGACACATAATCCTCCAGTTTATACAGTCTACAATTTATATCAAAAATAGAGCAGTAAATATTCGAATATCAATTCGGTAAACGAGAATCGGTGTCGTTCCGAAAGCGGACTGAAACGAATATAGCCGAAGGTTGTCTATTCCGGGATTAAATCTATTGAAAATAGCAAAATGCAGTCACATTTTCATTTCGCCGTCAATCTTCTACCACGGAGACTAGCGGGAAATGTCAGGAGCTTAAACGACTAAACGCAATAGATTGAGGGCGTAGGTAGTCGCTGAGACAGCATGGCGCGAATATTAATTTTTAAGGTTGGCAGACAAAGAACTACAGATACTTTTTTTAATTTACAACCTACTATTCGCTAAACTTATTTCCATCATATGTTATATGACAAGCCGGTGTTACCTGATCCAATCATAACAATCATCAACTTATGGAATGTGTCAAATCAGAAATATCGCTATTGAATCCCCGGGAAACGAATACGCCAATCTTAGCTTATTCAAGTCACTAGACCTATAAAGCGAGAAGGACCAATTATTTAATACCAAACGCTTACATTAAAATGAAATTGGAAATCCTTCACGTCATACTCAGCTGTTACGATTTAATTAACTTAAAGTTATTTCGTTCTGCTATTTTTAATTCCGCATTTTCAGAGCTGGAATTAATCGCGTATTACAATTTACAATCCATGTTTAAAATTTTACAATCGCCGTTTTAAAATCATTTAACCATCCCTTTACGTGTGCAAAGCTTTTATGAACATTGTTTCAACTTGGTTGATCAAAGAACGTATTTTTTTTTGTTTTCAGCTTACAATTGAGTGGGTAATCATTGTCACCAAATACTTGAGGATACGAATCAAGACATAAATGGAAGAATATGAAGAGAAGGTGCAAATTGCAAAAACATAATATTGGTTACATCTATACCGATTAAGCCCGTATTTTAGACTATAGCGACTTAAAACAGTAGGTACAGGATGGTTTCAGCTCAAATGGGGAGAACTACGTTCAGCAGTAGACTTTGACTAGTTGATTAAATCTGTAGTCAAACTGATCATGCTTCTACCACTTAAGAACAATATTTTTCTAACAAAAAAATTATGTAAAAAACTATATCGGAGAGGCTAGATGTATCACATCATGGATGATCGATTGCACCATTGGCGCCTCTCCCCACTCCTTCGAATATCAAAGGCGTATGTGAATGTACTATATGAGAGTTAATGAAAAACTTTACTAAGCAAAAATTAATTCCGATTTACCTAAATCAATCTTGAAGTACTAATACTATCTCAATCGACTGTTCTAAGCCAAATCTAGTGGGTGTAATTCTCAGAAGATCTTTAACAACAATAAAGGAGGATATGGAAAAGGCCTTCGCGTACAATCGGCAACAAGTATTAGTTAAGCATACAGATGTGTTTGCTATGATGTCACGACTCGACGACCGATAACGACATATTTTAGGCAATTTTAAATAGTTGGGAAATTATTTTCCGTTTTCAGTTCTACCTGCGTAAGGCGGTAGTTAGGATTAAATGCCTATAGTATTCATATAAGTATTGACGTATTTTCAAAATTGTGGCAACAGTATTAAAGTATAAACTTTAGAATTTGAATAAAACAATAAGTAAAGCTTTTTCTTGTTTATTTTGTTTTTTAAGGATTGCCAACGAAATTAACAATATAAGATTACAAAGAAAATAGTATTGCATTAATTGAAATTTGAATAATAATCACATATTCTTAGGTAAAAAAAATCCATTTAAAGATAACAAAATATGAGATCCATCAATCAATCTACCTATATACGTATGTAAGGCTTAATTCTATGAATATCAATTAGTTATTATTGCTATTATTACTTTAATTTCTAAAATAATTTGCTTGAAAGAAGATAAAGATTCATGGTAAATATCTAGGTTTATTAATTTTCATAACACATTTAAGTAGTAGTTATCGCACCATAACAAAAATATCCATCTGTGCAAGTAAAGAAGATCCATAAATGTTTTATATCGTAGACCCAACACTTGAAACTCTACTTTCAGTGTCCCACCATCCGTAACAAATATTTACGAACCACACCTGCAGGGTACGAAAAACTGAGAAACTCCCAGCTACTTGTTTCAGGCCGTTCATCGCACTACATATTAAAATTAACGATTACGTTCGAAATATAAATTCAATATAAACTTAGCTGTAGGTAAAGTATTTTCGAGAGACTGCATAGCTATAAAGTAATGGAACAGTGGCCATTCTAAAATTCAGTCGCTTTTGACGTTTTGTGTTACGAGCTGTAAGGAAAATTGGAGGCAGACAGGCTGCGGATAATTTCCCTGCTACGGAAGCAGGGCTGGATTATAGATTGCGGGGTCACGGTTTTAAAAAATGCATTTTTTTTGCTGTAAATTTGTATAAATAAAAAATATATCTATTTTCCACTAATTAATATAATAGACAAATAAAAAAAACGGAAATAACAAAATATTGGTAAAATTTTCAGATCAGTTTCTGTTACTGATATTACAGATTAAAAATATCATTAAAGTTTAAGATGCAGCTAATATCAATACATTTGTTTAAAAAAGTTATATTTTTAAATACGCTTTAAAATATTTCCAAATAAGTGTCGCAATAATAAATATATGATATGGATAAAATCCCTGATACTATTGCAATGATAACATAAAAATGCGGTAATAGATTATCAAATTAACATTTAAAGTTAGTAGCATAATTTTTTTATAGCTATGTAGTTGTAAATACGTATTTGCTTTTTAATTACATTCTTTTGTAATTAAAAACCAATCGTTTCGGCGCACTTACTCCACAGTTATTGCGTAGTTTTAGCTAGATTTATTCATCAAAAATTATTTAACACTAATATACAAGTCCCACGTATCATGATGATGCATAAATTTGACCATCGTCGGACGAATCGTAAATTGTGTTGTATTAGAGAAGTTTTTGCACCATCATACCATTTTTCTGTAAATTTTCTCATGAATGTTTTTCTTTGCTTGTTTTGTTGCGTTATCGGTAGATCAATTTTGAGTAGAACACCTCTCACTGCTTGACTCGAAGTCTCGAGTTTAGAAAGAGAGTTTCTGGGCTCTAGATCTTTCATAAAAATAAGGCCTCCAGCTGCCAACTACACGTAGCTGGCAGCCTTAATTCTATATATTTTACTCAAACATTATCAAATTTTTTAAACATGTTCCACCCCATCCGGCCCTGTACAGACCACAAAATATTCCATCTAATTCACAAGTTGTATGGAAATCTGAAAGTTTTAATCACTAGATGGGGAACTTGCCTTGTTCAGTCCATTAGTTTGAAGACATGCAATCGTGCCACTAAGCTGAATTTCTGTAATATAATTTAATTCCATTAATCTGGAAAGCGCTAACTGCTGTGGCCGAGGCCATTTCCGACGCGCTTTAACGAGCCATTTTTTGAATTCGGTCTACTTGTTTTGGGATCTAATTAAAATGTTCTTGAGGATTCCAGCGCTATAGCTGGGAACAGTTGTGATGGAATTTTATCTAAAGTATTTCTTTACTGATGCAATGAAAGACACATATCAACATAGTTAACAGTTTGATATTGCATCAGTAAGTAAAGAATTTTATTTACAAGGAAACTCTTGACATTAGCTCATAAACAAGCAATAGCTTTAGAAGTATTTAACACGAATAGGTTACAATAACGTCAATTCTGCCTAATGAGAAAGATTCGTCTTTTAGGTAGGTAAAATTATGACCAAAAAGAAATCCTCAAGTCCTGCGGCTGAACAAAACAAATCGCACAAAATCTAAAATTAAAAACAACAAAAAGCCAGACTTCTGACGAACTCATAACCGTCAGGCGTGGGCGAGTCAAAATATCCCACAGTAAACACAACACTGGATATTGATAATATCTAGGACCAAGAAAAACACGTCTATTTTTAGCGAGAATTTTCCTTCACTTATCTCGTATCAGTCGTGAGCGAGCCAGGTGGCCCGGCAATGGACCGTGATAATTCAGTGGATGTGAAGGCGGGTGTGCCAGATTAACTCGTCCACCAACTGGATAAGATTGAATTTAAACGGAAACTTCTGGAGCAGTGTTGTTCCCGTTCGGACTTTGCTAGTGTAATTGGGCGTTGTGGAACTTAATATCACGCTTTGAAGTCCTGAGCGCAGCAATGCCATTTAGTGCTGTGTGATTGTGTACTATATTCATTTGTTTATTTACACTCTTCACAAGGTGTATAGACGCACAGAAGGCAGCGTATATTTTTGGGTATTGTAAAAAAAATTCAATTTTATTATTGTGTATTTAAGTCCTGCGCAGTTATTACAGGTTACCATAATGCTTTCCATCACCCAAACAAATTTCTCATATCAAAAATCAATGTTAAATATTTCTACACAACTGACAGTTCCCGAATAAATATACGTTTCGAAATTTGGTTTGCGCCACCAATTTTATACGATTGCGACGGTATATTCAAGTTATTAAGTTCAAGTCTAAATCTGTCAAAACTGAACTACATTAAACCTACTTTCCAAACCACACAGGGAATCTAGATTTAGCTTCTTATCGTCGACGTCTCTATACGGGTTTTAAATCCACGTCACAAGTGCTGTTCTTCATTTTACAAAATGGCTTTACTGGAACTTCTTTAAAATTACATAATTTTCATTCAAACATCATGTCAATGTGTTATACGTTTCTCCATATATCACACCGCAACTGAATGTCAAATGGTAACGGTTTTCTGCTTTTCAATCTTGGCATAGGTCGAATTGTTGTAAAAACGATACAGACTTTAAACAAATTGGATTGGATAACGGTTTTGTGCATAAAAAGTATTAGCCGGGAAATGACGTGATTATTAACCCGACAAAAATCACTAATGTTATATTCCCGAGAAAGACTTAAAGGTATCCAAACTTTTTAACAAAATATTATACCGCCTTCAAAAAACAAAAAATAATTTAACATTACCTATATACTGGTTACCAATTTTAGAGTCAGTGTCTAAAAAAACTAAACATTGTTTTAGTACATTTGTTCATATTTACCTAGCTTAACTAGTAATTTTAATGACGAATGTGAACCTCTTCCTTTTTTTGAACTCTATTAAAAATACTAAACAATTATCTAGGCCAGCGGCAGATTAAAACAATTACAAAAATCAAAGCAATACAAGTAATTTCATTAAACACAGGCAGAATATACATCTTTAGAATAAAAAAAGAGACATATTATTGTACTCATTTCCGTAGCATATAAAACAAAGATATTGTGGCGAGCCGCTCTGGTACACCGCCGTTGACGTCACTCCTTCCAAACTTTACGTACAAAAGTGGGCTGCAATTGTCTTACGTGACTCAAAACGTGTTTAGGTTAGCATTTGGATGAAATGATACTCGGTTTTGTAAAAAAATACTATATGTTAGTCTTCGAGATCAGCAGGTTTCTTGGTGGATGGTAAATTTCAGGTTTGATTATAACAGTAGTACCTTCCCAAATTTGGAATCACAAAGTACTTAATAAATGATCCTAATAACCTGTCATTCGATTTTAAGTCAAATTCTAGACCAAGCATAATCAAATTTATTGCGTTTTTTGATCTGGCCTGAAAATTTATCTCGAAAGACAATATGCTACATGACATAGATGAAGTGGGATGGAAATACCGTCTACGTATGAATACTTTACAATTCTACCATTTTTTTTTATTTTCTTTTTCTACTGTATTCTAATTAAAATACGCTTCACCACTAATATTCCATACATTTCCACAGCTTTTCATTGTCTCCTCACTTAAAGTTTAAACTCCGTACACAATTTGAAATAATGCAAATTAGTATGACGGCAGCCCCTTTGTGCTTCAAAGAAATGTCTCAGATACTTTCCGCTTGCAATCTGGGGCGGAATTTGTAGGCACGTCGAAAGCGTTGGTAACGAACGAGTTAAAACAAAACAAATCTCAAAGATCTGTTGTTTATGTAGAAGCACTTTTATAGTCTTTTGTGATAGCAATGAAGTTTTGCGGCTTGATGTAATTGGAAGTAGCTTGAACAGTTTTCTACTTATGATGGAATTTAAATTACATACATACATACATACGTAGTATCACATCTTTATCCCGTAGGGGTAGGCAGAGACTATGGATTGCCACATTGCACAATTCTGGCATACTTCCCTCGCTTCGTCCGTTTAAGTAACAAAAGCGATGAATTGCCTAAAGAAGTAAAGGACTAAATCAATTTATAAGCTTTAATCTTACGTGGGTCTTCTAAGAAGTACGTAGAGTTAGGACTCTACAATGGAGCGTGCATTCGTAATTTATCAATATTTCCATCCAATATTGTGATAAGGAACGAGGTAAAGATTTTATCGTGCACATATTTTCAATGTATAGCAATACAAACGTGTTTATAAAAAATACAAAACTTAGTTCCTACTGACTGCCCCTCTTGAACCTAAAAGAAAATAACCTTTAACGCCGTCAGATCTTACGTTGCCGTTAGTCCAAAATAATACATACGAACACTAATTATACTTCAATTAACTTAATGAGATTTTCAAACCGATCTGGTCTCTCGGACAAACCTTTGTTTTGCTTAGACGTTTAAAATACAGACGCTAAGGAAACTAGGACAGATGAGATGAGTTTTGAATTTCTCATTAGTCTTTGTAAAGATATCATTACGTATGATATCACGAACAAAATGTTTACTTTTTATTGTCTAATGGAACACTCACGATGTTAATTTGCTAATAGCCATTGTGTAAGGCATTATGTAAGATTAAAATGGCTGATGCTAATCGTAAAAACGAGATCGGTTAAGTCCATTAAAATATTACGAACTGTTTTCCAAAGTAACGTGATGCAGATGGTAAATTTGCAGGTCAGGTGCAGGTGTATAACTGAAGGAAGTACAATTAATCTAATTAACGAATAACATAAGATTAATTAAAATTAGTTTTCATGCTTATACATATTACAAAACAATCTCCAAAAGCTGTCTGTATGTGATCGATTTTCTCAAAATCTACTGAACGGATTTTTGTACGGTTTTTACTTAAAAATAGTGCTATTCTCGAGAAAGGTTTAGGTTGTTGGTCCCCTTCCGCATCTGTCTGCTAGCCTGAACAATCTATTCAACGGATTTCGATGAAATTTGGTATGTAGATTGAGACCCTGGCTATAGGATATTGGCTTTTTATTCCAGGACAATATATCGGGACTTTTATCACGAAAAACTCTTGCATGCGGGCGAAGCCGCGAATAAAAACTAGTCTACAATGATTCCTTTTAGTGTCATCATTTGCTTTGTCACAAATCCTATCCTTTTCATGTAAAACAAACCTGAACACAGCCTTATTCATCGTATTATTTGCGTGTAAAATTACATTCCCTTACAGTTTGCGCCATATATCCAGATCAGGGGCACTCTCGACGAGATTCCGCGCGTAATCCATCTCCTGTCTGCTGTCATTTACGAGTAGTAGACGCGAAACAAATGTATACTTCACTAGATTTAGGCTGAAAATATATGATTTTATGATACGTCATTGTTGTGAAGTTTCTTATCTTACTGATTGGCCAAACTTATAGAAAATTTTGGCCACAATCCTACACGTTGCATTTCTCTAAAGGCAGGGTCTCTAAATATTTTTATAAACGAGAATTGCAATCTCTAAAGCAACTACAGTTGACAGACCTTGGCAAACACTTAACTATGATTTTTTATTTATAAAACGCCACAGAACAAAACAGGATAAACGGTGACGTCACCAAATTCTATACCAGTATTAACAACTGCCTCGGTGGCGTTGTTGTATTGCGTCTGCGGTACGACACCGCTGAGGTTCCGGGTTCGTATACCGAGTCTGGCAAGTCTGCATTGGTTTCTGTTTGGTATCAGCCCGGAGTCTAGAATTTGTGCCCAATGGCGACATATTCTATGACATCATAGGACGGAACACAAGCCAAAAAGTAGGTGTCGGGGTTGCACCTCTGCCTACTCCGTTGGGCTTAAAGGCCTGCGTGTTTGTTATTAACTATATAAAAGCGCCCACACGTACGTACGTAGTAAACACAGCGTACGAGTTTACGCAACGGATGAATTAGAACGAGACACGACTCGCCTCCGCTCGGGGCTATTAACACGACTACTAAAGTTTTACGCAGACTTATCGCCGCGAAATAGTTTTATTAAGTGATTGCACAACTGATTTTTACTGGTGGTAGGTCTCTCATATTTGAGAGTCCGCCTGGGTATTTACCACCGTAATATCTATTTCTGCCGCCAAGCAGCAGTATGTCGTCTCTGTTGTGTTCCTGTTTGATGAACATTTCAGCCGATGTAACTACGGGATATAATGAGACTAATACCTCATGTCTCAGGATGGCGAGCGCAGTGGAATACCAAACAATACTTTGTAATTAAAAGTGTTAGATGGTGTTTGTACTGTTTATTGGCGGTCGTATCGCTTACCATCAGGCGAACGGCTCGTCTTGCTATTCAAAGCAATAAAAAATAAATAAAAAAAGGACTAACGGGGTATTATGCTAGAATATTGACGGTTTTTTTTTTTATTATTAGTTCCTAAATTAATTTATAATCAATATTATTTTAATGCGAAATTTTATACCACTGAACAAAGATATTGAGTCCTTTTTTTACTCTATTTTCACACGGTCTCTTGTCAAGACGATAAGTTTGCGTCTACACTTAAAACTATCTGATAGCCGATAGTTAAAAAGGCGATTCGCTTCGTGATTTAGCGGACTTGCTCGAGTGGATTATGTAAGTCGAAAGTACCTGTACAGGCTTTTTGTGGAGTGACTACTAAAAATGCATTTATGTCACGGAAAGATAGCTTTTAGCAATGTTATTTCATCATCCAGCGTTTAAAATATTTTGTCGATTAAATGCCGGAATGGACACAATACTGTATCGCATTGCCCTCGTTACTCTCAGACATTTATTACGTCTACAAACACCCAGGAATTACACTGCTCACAATGCCAAAACGGACAACAATAGTGATATATAGCTAGACAACAATAATAGCCAAATAACACCCTTAGGTGTCCCTGCATGTACGATCCAATAATCTATTGAAGTAGTAAATAACACCAAAATACCATACCCTTTAACTCATAAGTTATCGATTAAAATGATTCCACAACTCGAAAAGCTTAACTAATTGTTTTTTATTCTGCTGTAGACGGTTTTATGGTTAACTAGTTTTGGCTTGCTGTTTCGCTTCCTTGAATCTTTCTTGATAAAAAGGTATTTGTTTTGAGGAATTGGTCTACCTATATGTTCAAAATTCAGTCAAATCCACTCAGTGGTTTATGCGTGATAAACTAACAAACTACATAAACCTTTCCATTAATAGGATAGTATTTACGACGTAATTTTCCGATGGACGAATCGACAGCGGTTTTATATCAACGTGTTTAGGTCACGTAGTCCAAGCCCTGCTCAAAGGCTGCATAGATTTTCGTCAGCTGCCAACACCGTTGTCGGATCAAGTTATATTCTAAACGGATTGAGGAATTCCCGTAGTTGCTACACTGTTTTAGTTTTAGCTATGTATCTGATTTATTTTCCACAGTCCACCTTCGTGTTTTTATATTTCGACTACTGTTTTTTATGTGAAATAAATTTTGTGAAATACATTTTTTCTGTCAGTCGTATTTTATTACATATCAGTTTACTGTGCCTGTTCGGGAATAATTTTCTTTGTTGTTAGTATAGTATATTTGGGGAAATACTCTAAAATGATTTATCGTGTTGTATAATCGATGTGTCAACTATAATCTTTAACTCCTTTGACTTTTCTCTAACAAAGAATTATAAGAAGAATATTATAAGAATTTTCATCATTTACACACAAGTAAAGATCAGTTCTAGTTCTATTCTAAACCATTTACATTTATTCTTTAATTATTTTTGGAAAGTTTATCTTACTAATTATGTCCCTCATAACGAAGAAAATTATTTCAAAAGAACATGAATTATAATTAACTTCCGTATTAACATCATAAAACATTCAAGCAGAGTTCTCAAACCCAGTTCTAGAACAAAGGCGTCAACGTCACTACTTCTGGTTACTCTTGAATCTTAGTTCCTAAGTCTGACACGAACGGGAACTAAGGACACGTTCCCATTGGAGCGGACACTAAATTTGATCAAACTCTCCCAAAATACAGGTATAACCTAGTTTGGGACCAAAACCTTGTTATGTAAAACTATGTTTTAGGAAATAAATAAAAAAAAAATACTTTCTATAAGTGATAGTGAAAAAAAAAACTCAATAGATTGAGAGTTAGTTGCTTTGCCCTGCAGCCAATTATTATACTCTTAAATAAAAAATCGAATTATATTAAAATCACAATTACATAGGATTAGATAGGATAGTTTGTAGGGGCTAATCTCTGGAGCTGCTGAACCGATTTTGAAAATTCTTTAATTATTAAAAAGCTACATTACTCATGAGTGCTATAGGATCTTATACTGGGAAAATATGTATACCGAAAAAACTTTTGCACGCGGACATAGCCAAGGGCAAACGCTAATATTGTTAGGATAAAAATATATTTGTGAGGGGTAATTGACACTTTTTGCTATAAAAACACTGAAAGTTTGACAGGCCGAGGCAGTCGTTGTCATTGACAGTAGTACCGGTCGTTTGGTTTGTGTAATATGTGTAAAAGTATATCTGTAGTCAGTGATTCTTTTTGTTATTTTATTACAACCGCTTTAGTTTCTAACAATTTAATAAATAAATCAGTTGAAAAGTCGATATCAAAAAACTGGCTTATTACCTTATTTGCTGCAATGGAAACGCTTCCTTACTAAACCGACTATTAGTAAGTACATAGCAAACTTGGTACGAACTTTCTCTTGCGCTTAAGGTTCGCGCAGTACCCTAAATATTTAGAAGTCTTCTTACAATGTGAGAGGCTATTGAATACGGTCCATTAGGCGTTGTATACTAGGAAACTTTGATAGTAAGTTCTATTCCCAGATTAGGTAAAGGTGAAATTTTAAGTAACTTACGTATTATAAGTGTGAAAGTTTGGCAAGTATTTAGATATTTGCTGGAAGTTTAAGCATTAATCGCTGAATGGAATAGGAAGGATGATACACAGATCTGTAGACCGAGCTACTTTACTCACATACATTATTCACATACCCATAAAGTACCTTTTTATTCTTAAAAAAATCCACTGAACGTTAATTTTGGGAATTACCTTTACACAAGCGCAGCTACAATTAAAGTAGATACATACGACAATATTAGAGCATCAAAATTAGACCTTAATAGGAATTCCTTACATGTTCTAAACCCACGACAGCCTAGTTGGGAAGGAAACGGTCTGTCGAAATATCTGCACGTTCAAAACCCAAGGCACTCAACTTAGACTTTTCAGAGTTACATGTATTTTGTAAATCAATTACCGCTTTAAGGATGAAGGAAAACATCGGATTAACCCTAACCTGGGAATCCTCTAAAAATAATTTCGAAAGTATTTAAAGTCCAACGCACACTAGGCCAACGTGGATTACTAAAGCTTAAACCCTCTCAATAGTAGAGGAGGTCCATGCTCAGCAGTGAGCAGTATACAACATAGGTTTGGTACAATCCACGAATCTACCACTTACATTTGAGAACAATATGCATACACAAATCAATACTTACGGAATAAGCCTTTATCCGTTGCGGATCAACGTCGTGTTGCGAGCGTGCTTGCGCCCGAGGGGAGGACGACACCATTCTGCAGCTAATGGGGCCCTAACATACCCACGTGATCATCCGTATACTTGATTGCCTTGATTCCCTTGTAGTACTTGTAATTATCAACCTTATGTCTATGGTCTTATAGCTTCAGATGTTCGTGTAGTCTTCAATCTTCATTCACTTTATTGTTCATCAAATAGTGGTTCAGAATAGAGTCCACAATTCCCAAACTATTTGTTCTTGTACATATAGCTTATGGTTGCTGTTCATTGAATACCTTTTCAACATATATTAGGTCTTATCCTAGACCTGTTTGATCTCATAGTCTTCCAATCACTTACACATCATTTTTATCACTTATAATCTCGGATTTTATCACTGCACTATAAAATATGGATAAAATTTGTAATGGTTTTATAATTTGTATAAAAACGAGTGCATATTATGATAACATAAATAATAAATAAATGACAGTATTTCGGAATTCAACTTTTTGAACATTACATTATTTATAAGCATCTAAAGATGGTATTAAAATCATAAGAATTTCAAGAGTACTTGAAATCTAGGAAGTCGCAACAAGTTATCATTTCAAACAAAAGGTCTAATCCCTCATTCATAAAGACGAATCGTACTCAGAAGTCAAATATTTAAAAGTACATTATAAATATTAACTTCAGAAATAAGATTTACTTCGGTGGAAATCGTTTTTCCTTGGTTCATTACAAAGACTTTGAAGACTACTTAAACCATAATAGTTTTTTAAGTGTTACCCACAGTTGCGTGTCGATAAACAAAGTTACATAACTACAGAAAACAATAACCAACACATAAAAGTTAAATTTTAAAGCTTATCAAACTCTAATGGCCTACGCTCTCAGCGCCACAATTTCAAACTGATCCAAGCGTAAAACTTTGTTTCAAGAGTTCAAAGTATGAACTAAATAGATGCGCTCCGAAATGAGAAATTATTTTGCCCGGAGTATGATAACAACTTGCGGATAATAAACCTTACTGGCTAAGGCAAAGGTGATCTCCAATTCTACTGGATTATACGATTTCGACCCTTAATTAAATAGGAGTCAAAATGGAAAGCATAGACATATCGAGTATCCCTATAGACATTGGGTTCCTAACCTATGGATAATTACCCCCTGCGTGGGTAAATCAACTTTTTCACGGGGTTAAAGACCTAATTATAGGATCGTCAATAATAAAGTACAAAGCTGAAGTTAAAAATGTAAGGCTGATGTTCAATTTATGATTAAGATGCTTGTACTGTTTGTTTTGACAACATTTTGATGGCGGGGTAAAATTAGTTTTCCACATAGATTATAGGGGTTACAATATTAATAAGGTGAGGAACCAGTGATAGACATTTATCTTATACGAAACGTTAATAAATAAAAAGTAGATAGTGAAAAAATTTAGAAGAAAAGGATTTGTTCGATAATAAATTAGAAGAGTGCTCATGAAAAACGGAAGCCATAAAAACACACGGACACCGCAGACTAGTATTTACAGTTAATAGCGAAATATTAAAAAGGCAAAGAATAACTTCTGTTCCAATTTTAAACATTTCGGTATCGAATAACGAAAAAACTGGTTTTTATGTGCACCTGGCTAGCGGCTGTGTTGATTTTAATCTGTGCCGAATTACCAAAGCTTACGTAAAGAATACAGAATTATTGCCTATTTGTTGTACATGCATAAATAATTGGTTATGAAAACCCATTTAACATTAGGGCTGGCGCACATCCGTTGGAAAATTTCGCGGTTACGGACATTGAGATTTTAGCTTTTAATCTATATAATTACTAGTTGACCCGACAGACATTGTCCCGTCTTAACTATGAATTTTCAGCGCGCATTTTGTCAATCGCTGACAGTTATTTCAAACAATTGACAGTTATATAAATTTAATATATTCGTTACGTTTTCTTAAATTTTCTAATTTTCCGAGCAATTATTTGATTTTTTTCATTCATAAAAACATTCTCCTGACAATAACAAACACAACAAAAAACAAATAGTGAAATCGGTCCAGCCGTTCACGCGTGATGGCGTGACCAAGGGAAATAGGGATTCATTTTTATATATATAGATTATAGAACATTAATAAGTGAAGTAACCTCTATAAACTCTACAGCGATGTTATAGGCAACAAGAAGATCTACAGTGAAACTTACCGTATGATAATAACTAATTCATGTTTGGTATATACCGCTTGCAGAACCTGTTGCCTAATTACACTCAGTACAAGATATAAATTATAAACTCAGCAGGTATCCAATAATATCAATATAATGGAACATACAACCTGACGCGACCACCAATAACAACAATATCGAGTGTTTTAAAAGAGATTTTCAACACTGAGTCATAAAATTGTATTGTAGTGCGTAGGCAACACTGTACACATAATATATCGGCCAAGTATCAGTGAAAAATGCGCGCGATTTCAAATAGCAACCGCGTGTGCGCTAGCCCTTAATGTTAATACTTCATGCACCAATAAACCACATAACACTCTCAAATATACGCTTCAGCACAACACTTTTTAGTATAGCAACATTATTTTCCCGTCGGATATTTCATCAAAAAGTTTGAGTGTTTATAAAAAAAATGGCTAAAGTATAAATTACTCCCGTACTGGGAATGTTGCGAAACTTTTAACAGATATCTATGGTGACCGTTTATTTGTGTAATGTCTTTGAAATTGCAAACTTTAACTTTACTGATGTTTATGTATATTGCCAGATAATTATTCAAGGAATCATTTCAATGATCATCACGGATAACTTCCCGCTGTGAATTCACATATTTTATGTTATAATGACGAAAACCTAACAGCAAGTCATAAGAAAACACTTGTAGATCTATCTGGGGTTCCTAGTTTCAAAGATGCAGAAGTCAAACTCTTGGACAAGGATAATTTATCTGCTGACGTGTATAAATAAAATGCAGAGTAAACCGAAGAGTTAATTAAAACTGTAACAGCTGACGACGTGAGAGGTTTCGAATTGATTTCCGATGTAGTATATTTATTATTACTTCATAACGAGTTCATTTATATCCGACGATAGGGATAAGTGGTTTAATCTTGACAAATATAATTTTCATTGGAAAATAAAGCAGAAATTGAGCAAAAAAGTCAACACAAGACTCAAAATCCAATGCTATATGAGACAAATGCAGCTTTGTAATTCAAGGTCATGGGAAGTGTTGATGCTCTTTATAGCTAAGCATAACTCTCGCAATCAGGCGAGCGTTTGGTCGTCATTTTGTGATGTAAAACAAGAAAAGAAATATAATTACATCGCTGTTCTATCTATATGTTCATTTATATTCTCGGATTACAAATGATTTCATAACTCAACCTTGAAACATTTCACTTTGAGTAGAATACGGAAACTAAATCTGATCTAAAGGTCAGGCTTGTTTCGCCAGATGCCGGATTGATTTTACTGATATGTGACACTAGATTCAATGTTAACAGATAGTATGAAATGTATATTGTTATGGATTAGATATTCAAATGCCCACCTACTTAGTGGCAACGTACTTGGACTGGGTGGTTATGGGTTCAATTTTCAGGACGGGCAAAATTTTATGTGTTTTTTTTACGATCTGTCTGGGATGGGGATTCTTTAATTCGGTTGACGTACGGCAGACGTAAAGCTAAATCAATCCTTCAACATACATGTAAAATTTGAAAAAAATATGTTGTGTCGACGCCGCTGAAGGAGAACGAGTCAAATGTAAAAAAGAGGGATCAGTAATAACTTTTCCTAGCAAACCGAATAAAGAGATTTCGTGCGATCAAACCTACTCCTAATTCCCTACAGAAAGTGTTTCTTGATTAGATCCAAGACAGTAGTAGTAAACATTATAATTCGCTATAAATTTAATATTTTAATATTTTTAAATTATCCAAGTTGTTTATTACGCTTCTCAAACTATTTCTCGTTGTATGACCTTATACTATTTTTAAACAGTCGGTACCCATGTTCCATTTGGCACATAAGAACACGAGTATGTGTCGTATTAAAAACATTATATTACAATACAATGGCACGCCATTTACATATTCTGTTCATTTCTATAACCGCGTTCGTATTGTATTTGAACATTAATATTTATTACGTGAGTACAGGTTTATTTTAATATCAAGTGCTGATTTATGTCGCAATACCAATGTAGTTTTAATCAGTAATTGAGTTAAATATTTTGTCTCTTTCCATTTATTGGAGAAAGAAAGTGACAAAACAAATTAAATAAAACGATAATGACTGACGTATACTAAGAAAAAAGATTTTTTTATTTGTTACCGACATCGTCATTTCTTTATTTTTCAATACACATATTAAAAAAAATATTGACTTATGAGTGGAAAACAAAATGAGAAATATTTTTTAAATATATTTGTTGAGTAATGTCTCGGTGCCTTGTCTGCCTCGGTGGCGGACTGCATGCGAGGTACAGCAGCGATCTGAGGTCCTGGGTTCGAATCCCGTGTCTGCAAAGCGATATTTGCTTTTTCTGCTCAGTATCAGCCCAGGGTCTGGAATACGTGCTTGATATGACGATGGGCTCGCCCCCTATCACATCACGGGACGGAAACACTTGGCGAAAAGTGGGTGCCCTGGTTGCGTCTCTGCATATCCCTTCAGGGATAAATGCGTGGTGTGTGTGTGTAATATATAAATGTTCATTAAATAAAACTCCGGTTTTGTAGCGGATGTAGAAAAAGTTATAAGTTGCCTTGAATACAAAAACTATCCATTCGTATAAGAGAAAGGACATGAAACAGATTGTTACAACTGTTCGTTTTTGCACGTATAAACATAGGAGGAAGTGTATATTAAAACGGAAATGTAAGTAATATTAATATAGATTGTACTGTATCCATAAACTATGTTTTAATTAATTCGTTCCCCTTCGCTGTTAAAACCAGAGCGACAATACATTTATCAATAACTAGCTTATGCTCGATGCTTTGCCATCGTGAAGGAGTTTTCCGGGATAAAAGTCCCGCTATATATTTTCCCAGGATAGAAAGTTGTCTATAACCTCCCCAGGGCCTTATACTATCTTCATACCAAATTTCATAAAAAACCATTCAGTAGATTTGGGAAAATCGATAACATACAGACAGACAGAAAAGAGAACAATGTTTTATAAATTTCTTATAGATTAAGATATAAAATAAAATAATACTATCTTTACAATGAAAATTCTCAACTCAAAATCTCAGTAAATTTATTGTATAAACTAAACAGCTTGATGAATTAAAAATGGTGGCTTGGCTATTTGTCTTGATCTAGTTACCGGAATTTGTACAGCAGATTGGGCGCTCATTAGCCAGAGTAATTAATACAGCGTCCGCCTTGTATTATACAAGAGTTATGACTAGTGTTTATTTTTATTGTTTACTAGGTTTGACTTGCGACTTTGTCTGCGTGAAAGATTTATTCCGGGACAAAAAGTATTCTATGATCTACCTAAAGTCTTTCACCCTTATTCATAGACGTTATTTATTTAAGGACGGAGCATTGCTGTGATAACAAGTTCGTTTCTCAGTGCTGACGACATGGCAGCCTTTGCAGTGCGTAGACATAGGGCGGTTGTGATTGGCTAATATTGAGATACAACTTGAATCTAGTTGGCTGTCAGATAAACAAAGCTGAACAAACAGCAAGCTGTCAAATAAACAAAGCTGAGAAACAGACTTGTTATCACAGCAATGCTCCGTCTTTAGATAAATAACGTCTATGAATAAGGGGGTTTAACTATATCCATACTAAATTGCATCGAAATCCGTTCGGTAATTTTTGAGTTTATCACTTCAGACCGACAGACGCGGCAAGGGAATTTGTTTTGTAATATGCTAGGATGTGTCTATAAACTTATTATAATGAAGGCATTATAGACCATGGTATCGCAAGTCCCGAGTTCAGTTCGGAGATAAGTCTATTCCGAAATCTATGTTTATTTGTGTTTGTATCGCACTTTAGGTGCTAGATTTTTAAATAAATGTGCCAGTTGCAATAATTATTACTTTTGTCAAACTATTACGTGTGTATTGTCGCAACTCTAATCGCTTTTAATTTAACCAAGTTTGTGTTGTAGCAACTCTTATGGCTTTTACTTTAGCTATTACTTTTAAAATTCATGAAAAAAGTTACTGGTAATGTAGGTTAAATATAGCAAGCTTGTGTAACAGTAAAAGCATTTCTATCCAACACAGATAGTGTAACACTATTGGTGATAGTTCCAAGGATCTGGTAATCGATCACACAGCAGCGGGTCAATATGTCGACGGCCCAAACCCCTCGGAATCCCGATATTGACGGATCATGACACGAGTAACCATGCACATAACTTTAGATATATTCTTTGTATCCTAAAACCATTTGTTAGAAATTGGACAATGACTAAACTTAATAAATTCATATTTATTATTCGGGAGTGGCAGAGACACACCTGGAACAAGTTAAACTAATCTAAACAGTTAATTTATTTTAAAATATTTCCTAAAACGTAGATAAAAAATTTAAATAGGATATAGAAGTAACAAAGCTAGACGGGAATAGAATTTTTTCATTAGTCCAATTAGGACACTGACCAACATGAATGTCACAATAGTAAAAGATGAAAACAGTGACGTAATGAGAGGAGTTGTTCATTGAACCGGGTCTCACGCCATGTAGGTTAACAGCCGCGTCTTGCGCTATTGCAGTGACGTCAGGACACGTCACCGACAAGCTGCATATTAACGTTCAGAGACGTAGGTCCGTCTGTCGCCGTTCGACTTTGAAAACAATTTAAGATGTGAGAATTTGTATTGTAGACGTGGTATTTTAGAATTTCTGTATAAACATTTCACTTTGCTATTTATAGTTCCTTAAAGACGGAGTAAAATGTTAATTACATCGGGCGTTTCCGGAAGTATTCGGCTGCGTGGTCTAGCTGGCAGAAGAGAAGATATGTCACGCGCGACTATTCTATTATTCTCTCTGGTTGGATGTTATCATATTAAATTGTAACTATTTTACTGTAAAAAGAGCGTTTAACATAATACATTGTATATGTAATAGTAGTAATAAGCTCAGAAGAATTATGAAACATTAAACAAAATATTACAAACATATTCTGAACAAGAATATTCTACAGTAACAGGAAGGCGAATATAACCAGATCAAACCCATATTCCATTTCTCCCCTTGCTCCCCCGCCCCCTCCAACTTCACGATTTAACGCGCCATCGTACACCGAGGGATATTTTAAATTTGATTGTAAACCTCTTTATGTGAATATATCATATTTTATCACGAGACGAGAGACTCCGATAACGATTGTGATGGAATCGCTTATCGATAACTAGATAATCGAGATATTAAATGGAATGCAGTACTTGAGTTTTTGTTTTGCTGTTTTTTTAATGCTGTATAATATTCAAATATCATCGATCGTATACATTCGTAAGTTTCATGTTCTGAGTTTGATTTTTGAGTTAGCCCTCTAGGATATTAGGAGGTTTTTTTTTATATATGGGCGAGGCAATGTGACCTCACGTCCTCTGACGGAAAACGAAGTAGAATCCAGATAGAATATAGACTAACGAGAGATGATTACCCCTCACCAATCAACACAATTATACCTTTCTCTTCCTTAACCCATTTAGCATCGGAATGTTTGCTGGCAAATATGACAGTTACATGACATTACGCGTGTCACGGAAAAATAACCTTATTATGTAGTATATAATAAGGTTATATTCCCGTGACACACGTAATGTCACACATTACGCGTGTCACGGAAAAATAACCTTATTATGTAGTATATAATAAGGTTATATTCCCGTGACACACGTAATGTCATGTTTGCCGGCAAACATTCCGCTGGTAAATGGGTTAAATAAAACTCTTAGTAGATCTGATATTTCGAAGATAAGGTTTCTCCATTTAAATAGTCCTCTTAATCTATAATCTGTAATCATTACCCAATTTAAAGAGTAACAATAGATGTACAGCAAAACGTATTTCCTGTATGAAACACGAATGAAGTCAAGCGCAAAAGTTACGTTATTACTCATTTAACGCAGTCGGTTTGTTCGTATACGAGTTTCATATCGGGAGATAGTTAGCAACTCTACCCACCCCGCTGCACCGCTGGACTGAATATAAAAAGTTTGCTAATTAAATTACGCGTCCATGTTTATTTAAAGCGTATAAAACTAGAATATGTGTCGCTGCTAATGAGTGTTGCAAATGTAAATAAATTCCAACGAAAAGTTGTGGGTTGGTATAATTTTGGATTCATATCGTATTAGTTCTGTTTTGTTTTTGAATATTTTATTAAATATGCAGTTTGTAATGGCATTGGAGATAAATATACGGAGCTATTGTAGAAAGGAACTTAAGTATTCAACGTTCACAACCATATCTACAAAATATTCACTCGCAAGAAAATCAATTTGGAACTAATTACATTACCTATAGGTCTTATATCTGAAATTTATGATTTTATTCAACTATTCTGTGCCTACATAATAAATTGTTAGCAATAGTGAACACAGAAGAACAATCAAAATACATCGCTCAATGCAACGACACGCGATGACAATGGTTTGATGTCGCAACCAATGACATTGTGTGTAATACTTGCAGTACGTGATATGAAAACTGTTGGTAATTTCATATCATATATAATATCAGCTCTCTATTATATACTGTCCCACTGCTGGGAACTGGCCACCTCTAGTACTGAGAGGGATTAGGCCTTAGTCCACCACGCTAGCCTAGAGCGGATTAATAGACTTTACAAACCCTCAAACTTCTTATAGAGGACTTCTAAGGTATGCGGGTTTCCTCACGACGTTTACCTTCACTGTTACAGCATTCGTGTTATATAATATTTGTTTCATACGGGAATTTCGCCTCTCTGACTACCCATCAAAAGGATTATTAATTATTGCAAGAGAGAGGTTTAGGTCTCTATGTAAGTAATATACAAAATACCTTGCAAATAAGTAATACATACTAAAACGAACTGTCTGATAGCAACTCCATTCAGGAAACATAAAACTGTAACCACATAATTTATATAAAGTCCTAATGGATACTAGAGTACTCAAACACCTTAGCAGCAAACGTTTATAAATTCCGCAGAAAACTCGCTACACAACCTGTTATACCAACTCACAAAACTATTGAACGTAAACCAAGTATCCATATTTCAGAGACAACGTTTATGATAAATCAATATCGAGAAATGCAACCACTCGTGTAGTGCAATAAAGGCGCTTTTTTCTTTTCGTTCAGGCTCGGACACTTTGCTTTGCTGTAAATCGCATTTGAAGAGTCACTCTAAAATGCAGCATCCGAATACGTGCTCAAGATGCGCTATTGGTGTAGGATTTTCCGAACAGCTGGTTCTTATCTTCCGTTCAAGTGTTTGGAAATTCTTTGTAAAAACTAGGTTAAGTTGGAGATGGTGTTCAACTCATTTCTTTCGCAGTGGCCTTTTCCGTGTCTCAAAGATATGTTAAAACTATATAAGTGTAAGAAATATCAACGATGTCCTACATGCGAGACAATCGCATTGTCCGATTTGAGTCAATGCCACCATCTGTCAAGATATACTCGTTCTTTATGAGACGCCGACTTTAATAAAATTACTAGAGTTTTCCTATATTAAAATATGACACATACAACAAAGAATTTAAAGCTAGTGATGTTTTAATTACGGTAAAAATTACGTTACCTCAGTTTCGCCTTCAAGTCTGCGACACAAACAGAAATGTTTCAATCTATCAACCGTCATGCAACATTTGGACGTGTCCAAATATGCATTAAGCGTCTGCAAAACCTTCGCCATTGTCAACCTTTCACATAATTAAAAACAAGCACTAAAGCGGCCGAGAGTTTTCGCACTGGCAACACACGCAAATGTCATTTTTCCCGCGAAAAAATGGCCAGCGGGTCCTTTTTACTTTTTTTTATTTTTTTTTTCTACGTGCAACGATAACAGCCGTGTGCGCGGTCGGAAAAGTGTTCGAGCACTGTTGTTATCAGAAGCTGGCTATCTGGAGTTTGTCACGGCAGATATTGTTACGGCCGATGTATTGTGATGACGATAAGGCGAATAGGTATTTTAGTCGAATGTTATTTCTGCCCTGTTTTGTTACCAAATGCTACATTTTTTGAGTTCACAAAGGATTGAACATGTGAGCTGTAATGGCTCCAGGGAACATGCCCTTGTATTGAGATCTTTCTACAAGTAATGTGAAGGTGAACTTGTATTATTTTATTCTTTCTTTATGTTTATAAGTTATGTTATAAATATATTTTTGTTAATATCTCAGTACGGTTCTAGATAATTGATCACAAACGATACAACTACGAAATAGGTGATGTCATTTCTCTCAGCAGTAGATAAGATATGAAGACACATTTTGCTTTGAACGGTAATCTGAATAAAAATATCGTTACCGTCTACTTATAATTTTAGCGTAAAATTACGTTGTCACTGTAATTTTACGTTGTCAGTAACCAGTGACCACATAGCCTGCAAAGTCATCGAAACGTCGGAAGAAAATAAAAATATATGAACCGCGATAATATCCGAAAAATGATTTAATTTTAATGTCTAACATTCGCGTAGACATAAGAAATCATTACAAATAAAATATTTTTTTATGTGAATCCCACTTTTGTTCACGTGGTATATATTATATACATCATATATACGTAATAAGGGCTAGAACTGCTTACAAAGCTATGTAAATCAGAATGATTTGCTACGAGATGCACAGCGAGCTGCTATTTCTAATGTGCACTGACCTTTAAATGTCAAAAGTGAAATATATTCTTTTTCCACTATTGTATATTTTTCTTTTACTAATGCTGGCATTTAAGAGTAGAGTAATTAGTTGAATTTACTAAGATAATTAAAAATAGTAGTTTTAGAACATCATTATAAGTAAATGTTAATTGTGGTCAACAATTCTTCGGAAGGCTATTTCAGTACTTGAATATTTATTGTATCAATTCCAACATAATATTATAGGTTACAATTAATAAGCCCCTCCCTCCCCCCGAGCACGATAGGGGCACATTTGCCGCGACCCTAAGCGCACAGCTCGTGCGTATGCCTCTTGGTTGCTAAGTTCCCATTGAGGTCTGTCTAAGGGTTCGTGAACATTTCCCTTCCCTTCCTTCCAACCATCCTAAAAACTCCTCTTCCTTCCCCTTCTCTTCCTTCCCTCTATCCCCTCCTATCTTCCTCCCGGACCCTAAGACCGTCTAGCTGGAGGCTACCGAACCTCCAGTGATAGCGGTAGGGTCCACTAACTCATCAGGGGCTGCCGTGGTTGCTAAGCCGGGGGATCGCCTGTACACCATTAGCGGGGTACCCCCACTGATAAAAACCACGGCAGTTCCCAAAAAAACATAATAAGTCATACATTTTTCAATTTAGAGAATGGAGGTTTGAGCAATAAATTATATAACCATATACACAACGGTTATACTATATGGCTAGTCCCGACCTTATACTAAGATTGCATGTAGTGATTATCGGAAACTACAAAGGCCTTTCTCTCACCCGATCCAAAACAAACATTTGCGAATTATTCAAACATTTGTATCGCTACGGAGACCACCAATACAATATTTATTTAATTCTATATACAATTGTTTTGTAAAAGGCATCGCCAATAAATAAATAATGAAATATTTCGCCACTAGTTTCAAAACATTACAATTCCACAAACAATATCTCATTATCAAATCAATTGCAACAATTGTAATTTATCGCTCATTTATCAATTTATAGATAAAACAAGTTTATATAATTACTTTAGACTAATGCCGTTTGCTAAATCGTTCGAATGCAAATTTTATTCATAGTGTAAAAATGCAAAATGTCAGGATAGAAATATATAAAAAAAAAATATCATAACTTATCAAAGTTGACAAAAAACTCATTTTAGAAAACATTTGATAAAACTGTGTTTGAATTCCGAATGTGAATTTCGAAATATAAATTCGAAATAACATGTCATTTTAAATTTTTACTACGCGCCGAATGTAAACAACAATATTTTCAAACAGCCAATTACAGAATTATTTTATGTACCGCTACTGTTGATGTGGCAACACCTGCGATTCTTTACAGGTGACGTTTACCATCTGTCGGTGTTGCTAGTACAGAACCTTGTAGCAACGCCTTGACATACTGTCGCGCGGGTTTTTGTGAGGAACATCAGCTGAATATTTGAACAATTATATTCTGTAAAACCAATAAGGTATCTCCGTAGACTATAGAAAAACTAGAAACGTTTGTGAAGGCGTTTAGAGCATTCCGTTTGTAATTGTTTTAAAGAGATGTTATTTATTTATAGGTACCTACTCTAAGTACATTGCAGCAGTAAGCGAGGCCACTTAGAGCAGAATTATACGTTTCCTTATACGTGAACCGTTGTAAAAGACATTTTCAAATTCAACAAACGACAAATGTTTTATTCCTTTACAGTACCTAAGTTATATTAAATCGTAAACACAATTTTACAATAACGAGGTAATCAAACTGTACTAGAAAAATCATACGCAAATACGACTCGATTAGCTATAATCGCAGATATAAATCGCGGAACATTGCATGCTTGAAACAATCCGTCTTGAATATCCGTCACAGTCAAGCGTCAATGTATCATAACAAACAAAATGATTTACATTAATCGCTAGCACGACGCGACCAGATTCCATCGACACAAATTACTATGTCGTTAATCGAAACATTTGGATATGATGCGTGTATAATGCATTCCATTATAAATTGATATATGATTGCCAACATTACTTATCCAACCAGGATTTGACTCGGTGAACTTCAAATACGTGTGACGATTTCTGTCTCACGAATCAGTTTTATCACGCTTGAAATCGTGGGCAATAAAATTGTCATTTTCACGTTGTATTTTTTTATGTTAAAGATTCCCAAGATGCATTTTTTACGTAACACCACAAGGATTCCAATTTCTTATACTACAAGAGACGTCCATTTTGACATTTACGTCAATTTTTGGCAGATGTTTTATTTAAGTTACACCATCAACCTAAAACAAATAGCTAGTCACGTGAACATTAAATTAGCATTGACATAATTCATCGACAGTTGCAGCTAAATCGACTGCAAACAAATAATGTCCATTGCGCGCTCATTTAGTATTAGTCGACGTTAAGTGAACGGTCGAGCGGTAATGGATGCCGTGCCATTATTGCTGCCGATTCTGAATGGCAGATGCGCAAAGGCCCCGGTCCACCGTCCATTTCGCTAAAATCCTCGTAGTGGTTCGGCCAAATTGAATTTTCATGAAAAACTTACTGGATTTCGTTTTGAAATGGGACGAGTGCGGTTTACGAAGAATGAGTCAAATGGATCTATCGGGTGACGTATTTTATTTGTCGTGCTGTAAAAACCCTGATAAATATAAAAAAACTATGGTTGGTAAAAGGAAAACAAAATGTACTTAAATAATTATTGACTGAGTTTTAACCACAATTACTGTATTTTGTGATTTTAAAGTACGAACAAGGTAACGTTTATAATATACTGTTTGTTTTCAAATTTCCTATCCGTATCATTATTTAAAGTTCCTAAATCTTTATAGTCACCAAAAAACTGTACAAAAATCAGTCATCTAACTTTTAATCAATATTAAATACGCTAACTTCAGAAACCCGGCGTAGTTATATACCAGGATTTCATCGTATCTAAAAATGTAAATACTTCGTATGCACCGAGATTGCGGGCAATGCTTGCCTAAATGTACGTATCTGATTGAAGTTCAAAATTCAAGCGTAAATTTACCGAAACACATGCAAAGCTGGTAATTGGCGAATTCTTTACTATAAATATAAATAAAAATACGCTTGTAACCTACATTATACTGGTCTTCCTGAAATATTACCTATATAGGCCTCTCGTGCAGTACTCTGGCCTAATGTGAGACTATAGCTTCGAAATTTTTATACAGAACTGATATGGCAGATTCTTGACAATATTTAAAAGCAATTAACAAATATTAATTTGAAACATCATAGGATTATACCGAGCCGCCATCTTGGCAAACTGTCTACTCCCCGCTGTTGCTATAACTTCATAGGCACAAATAAAGGCAATAATCCACTCCACCATAATTCAATTTAGAAAAGTGGCAGCGAAATGCTTTCTGCCAGAGATCACTTGGCATGACCGCGTCGAATTAGATTAGGGTGCAGGAAACCATGCCTTGTACCCTTTTAGCTCTTCACTAAAAGCTACACGCCAGTCTAGAAATTGGTTTGTCTACTAAAACGCTTTGAAAATTAAAACTTCTAATCGAACTGACAACAGATACGAGTTAAGTAAAAAGAAGTTGTCAATTTGATTTGTTGTTTCATGCTTTTAAATTGTTAATGTATTTTGCTTACACTATTTATTAAACGATATTAATCAGTGTTTTAAATAATTACCATTTCACTATTCTTTCTTAATCACTGTAATCTGCGTCAATTAGTTTAAGGTAAAACAAAAACACAATTATAATAATAAAAAACTACCTAATGTGAGGAAAGTCTATGTCCTTACAAAAAAAAAATACCTAGTTGCTTAAAATAACTCTGTTTCTAAGATAGCCATATTTTATTAAATATATTAACAATCAAGCACAAAAACGAACATCAGCAGGGTAAAGGTATTGTAAAATCCGCCGTTTGCGTATGAAATACAATTTTTAACATGGGGCGAACAAAAGTCGGCTATTTTTAAAAGAGCGCTAAGCGTTTTCACTATTAATCGTCGTCTCATTGAGTTGTGAAGGTTCTGGATTCGATTCTCTCACTGGATAACAATACAAATATGCGAATTTCTTATTTTCATACACACGAAATGGCACCTTATATAATGTGACCGACATAAACTCAGTAAAATATGGAAGCACTAGTTGCGTTTCCTCTGATCCAGCACCAACCATTTTTTGTAGGGGCCACGAAAACATAGTTATGGTGCCTTGATCGGCAACGAAAATTCATTGATCCACCCATGTCTAAAAATGTAATTAAAATGTAATATTTATTATTTCAATAAATTATAATTATAATTAACTGAATTAATTTACTCCTATAAGGAAAGTATACATATTTATTTATTTAGCACTTCATATACAAATGTATACAGGCGGACTTAATGCCATAGGCATTCTCTACCATTCAAGCTTAGGGTGGTGCAGAGATAATCATGGTAGGTGCATGAAAGGAAGGTAAGAAAATCAGAATATTCGGAAATCATATATATATTTTCTTTAATTTTATTAAAATTGTTGACCACTTACAAGGGCTCAGCGGGCCGCAGATTAACTACAACTGCTCCAACCCTTCAAGGATAAAGTCATAATATTATGTACATAAGTGTTTTTCCTTGTATTTAGTTCGTCGGCTTTTTACTGCCATATACGTAGTTTTAGTTTACATCAAACGAACTATGTCAGATGATGGTTGTTTAGTTAAAGACCACAAAAGTAAGTCAAATAAAAAACGTAGTGTTGCTGAAAGTGTGAATATTTCTTTCTGCCGTTAAGCAGTGCTATCGCAAAAAAAGAATCGTAGCTAGAGAAATTATTGAGCATTAAGGATTTTTTATGTCCAACATGATGAGTTCAAAGCAGTATCATACACTCCATTATAGTTTAATAAAGGACTTTGCGATTAAAATTTTACCTACCAGATATGCACTCTATAATATTAAGTTGACACGGAATTTTGTGATCAAAATTTTACGTGTAAGGATATGCACTCTATAATTGACGCTCAAAACACTCTAGGCCTTCAAAGTGTTGTTAATCAGAATCCGACTAGAGCTACATACATTTACTGGTGGTAGGTCTCTCATATGTGAGAGTCCGCCTGGGTACCACCGCAATGTCTATTTCTACTGCTAAGCAGCTGTGTGTAGTCACTGTTGTGTTCCGGTTTGAAGGAAATTGTAGCCAGTGTAACTACTAAACATAATAAGACTTAACATCTCATGTTTCGGGATAGCGAACGCAGTGGAATACCAAACAATACTTTGTAATTCAATGTGTTGGATGGTGTTTCTACTGTTTATGGGCGGTCGTATCACTTACCATCAGGTGAACGGTAAGCTCGTCTTATCAATCAAAGTAATAAAAAAAACATAAAATCCCTAAGAACTACTTACTCTGTTTTCGACACCTCTGGACAAAATGAACTAGAAAAGATCTTCGCATTTGTTATCGCCTAAGAATAAGTTATCTTCATTAGGGATTACTTTCTTTATTAATCGCAGAAATAGGCCGAATAGTTGTTAAGTAGTTGGCACAAAAACAATAATTAACGACCTTGGGAAGGCAATCTCGTTACAATGATTTGTGGTTTCCCTTAGCGGCCGGTGTGAGGAAACTAAGGAAATGTCATGGTTCACGCCGTGCTTTTGGGAATGGTGTATAAATGACGTCAGTAATTAATGTGGGACCGGCACTTAATCCCTCCATTTGTAACTAAGATTATTTTTGACTTCACGATCATAATGATTTGTTGTAAGCGAATGTTAGACATTGAAATGAAATGAAATGATTTATTTGAATCTGTAAAATGTCATACATTATTGAGATTCCGTCAATATTAACTCTACCAGTTCGGAAAGCAGTTCTCACCAGAGAAGAACGGGCAAGAAACTCTGGTGTTGCTCTTTTCAATCAGTTTCGTGTAAAGACTACAATACATAATAAAGTGAGAAGAGAAAAAAAATAAAATACAATTGGTTTTTTATTGTTGTTTAGAGCAGTTCATTGAATTAAAAGTATTTACGGTTATTTCACGACTACATGTGTTGGACTTCTAGGCTTCAGGGGTGCACTAAGGCCGAAGATATTGTAAACATTGGCGAAACCTAAACGGGTCATTTTGACATCGAGTTACTAAATGAACCTGAGCAAGAATGATCCCGTATACCCTACAACGATAAACAAAGAACAAACCCAACAGTGCCCATTAGTACTATAGCAAAAGATTCAGATATTCAGAATACGAGTCCTCAAAACAACCACAACCACCCCATTTTAAAACCATATTCAAATTCGCTAGAGTTCCTGTGATACGCGAATAGCATTTCGCTTTTAATAGATGCGAGAAGTGGACCGGTAATATTAAATATTTTACAACGTTATAAAAGGTACTCGCCGGTATTAGCATTCCGTACGAGCGTTTAAGTGTTTGCCAATATATTTCTCGGATTTATTGATATTCTCTCGTCCGTGTGGCAAATATCCTGCTATCGACTCCTGCAGGAAGGATTGACGTAAATTTTAGGGCACCAAAGAGTGACCTCTAGAATGCTAAACTTAAATTTTGAAATTACAAAAGAGATGTTGATATATTGATTATAAACCATGTTTATGAAGATGGTTAAGGTTGGCTATATGATTTTGAATTTATTTTCCTAGCTACTCAGCAAATAATGGAAACATGCAAATGATTCTTACCCACGACTGAAAACTTTAGAGTTATTTAGATGCATTATCACTTTGGGCAAAACCTAATAACATACCAGATCATGTATAGTAAATCTATTTCATTTGAATGTTATATGACTACCTTAATATCTATAGGTATATAATCGCTTTAAATATTATACCATAAAACGGAAACATGGTTCGCTAAACGGAACATGAGCTACCTCGCTTGTCAATTAAAATTAGTGACATTATAACTGTTATGGTACGTTCTAAAAATATTTGTAGTCAATAATCTTCTTTATTGACCATTTACAGGACATCATTCAGACGTTCCCAATCGCGTCGCAGTCATATTTTTTAGATGTCAAGACAATGGAAATGCAGTTTTAAGTCTTCTGAGGTGATTCTCGTAAAAACTGGCCGCTGCAAGGTGATTATAATATTAAATGAATCGAAAAATTCCCGTCCACCTGATTGCATTTGTGGTGCACTTCGATTGTCCTCTGTCCCTCTCTGGCATCAAGTTTAACAATGCGTTGAAAAGGAACAATAGAAATAGGGTGTGCATTGATTCAAACGTGTTCGATTCTCGTGACGATGACTTGCATTGTATGTCGATCGGTGCAATATTAATGACGCTTGCCTGTGCTTGGCTAGCTCTCTTGGCCACGTGCCTAGAAGTCAGGCAGTGAAGTACTATTTTTTTTGTATAATAGATGTTCTCTTGTCTTATATTTTAAACCTTCATGTTTATAATACGAAACATAAGAAAATTCTTTTCCATTTTTGAATACGAATAATTTTTTATTCTAAATTTAAAATCGTGTTTTATTTTTTTACTAGCCAGGATTATATGAATTTACAGAATTCATTGTCTTTATATTATTTTCTGTAAGTTTAACAATCGTTATTTAAAACGAGAGAATAGCTAATTCGATCATTCGATATTATATCGAGCGTTGAGCACGACACGAGTGGTCACCGTCGCCATGGCGACAACAGTCACGTACTTCCCACTTCCTGTTTTTATGAATACAGATAGCTCGGTCAATGGTGGAGTTATGGGTTGTTTCGCAGAGGAAACAAAAACACAGCGGTTTGTTTCATTGTTAGAGCGCTGCATTGACAATATATGGAGGAATATAACTTTTTATAGTCATCGAACAAGTGGGACACCTGATGCGAGTGACACTCGTTTATGAATAAAATGACGTAAATCGTTTACGTTTTTTTAACGTTTATGACATTGTCACTTAATGGGGAATTATATTTTTTTATAAAATGATAATGGGGCAATGATAGTGCAAGTTAAATCATATCATATAAAGATCTTAGTGACTTCCATACGATAAGTTGGGCTTTATTTACGAAGAAAACTTTCATTATAATAAAAAATGTATACAACCAACCATTCATAGTATAACTTCCACCTAATAATAACTTCAACTTTATATGTGTAATTAAAAATTTATACACCCAGCCTCATATAGAATAATTTCCGCTAAAAATAACTACCATGTTATATAGTGTCATATTGACAAAATCCCAAAAATAAAGTACCCTAATCAATTCAACATCGGAGAAACATTCACCAATTCATACGTGCAGCTAACCCAAATAGTTAACTTGCAATCGTATTACAGCCTGCATTCGGGACGCATCTTACAAATGGTGGAAACTACGAACTTCGTGTTGAATCAAGTTGCCAAATAGTACAATCACCTTTGTACGATGTTTCTGTGAATGTCGCCTTTATTTACGTGTAGTTTTTTTGCTATACAGTCGGAAACAAAAATAGCTGGACATATTCATATTAAAATCACCTATACAATTTCAGTTTCATTTATATTTTGTTTATTTGAAATAAAGTTAGGCCGTTTTGGTTTATTTTAGTGAAGAAATAAATACTAACAATTACAAAAGTATATTGGCTGTTGGAAGTTTTGAATTTGAATAAATATTTTTGTGATCGACTGCAAAATGTATGATATAATATTTAAAATAGTGTATTTATTGATTTTAATTTGTTTGTGGACATCGCCCGAATTGGTACAAAAGAGTGATTTATGACAAAGTATAATATATATAAGTAAATTTGTATGGACTACAGCGAACAATTACCAACTTTTTTTACAATGGCCTATTCTAAACAAAAATATAATCTATTTTCAAAACCATTGAGTGTATTTTAGAGTATTTTGTCGGGACCTATTTGCGGTACTTTATTTGACCTGTTTGCTCACAGCTCGCATGCATCGAAGCGTGCTAGTTTATTGTGCTCACATTTAGACATATTTTATATTCCTCACGAATTTAACATTTGTGACATTCGCTTTGACGAAATGTCAGAAAGTCAAACTGTTTACTGTAATGGATTGGAGAGCTGACCTTCATGCTAATTGTTAGGTGTATCATTTTTACTTAGCCTATAATTCTTTAATCCTAGTTGATGATTATCTAATGTTAAATTTGAGTTTGATAGTAAAAAATCGTTAAAAACCTTTCACGGAATAAAAGTCAACCTCTTTCCAGGATAATGGTAGTGTATATTAATAACTAGCTCAATCTCTGTGATAAATTTCATGAACACCAAGAAATTTTACGTTTAACAATATCTGCCATATGTTGAATTAATGAATGGAATTACGTATGGTACACAGCTACCCAAAGCCATAACCTGGTGCCAGCCATCAACAGAACATATACAGGCTGGTCATACTTCACAACATACGCAAAATAATGACATTCGCAGTCCGGTCACGAGCGGCACAATGGCGGATGATTCACGCATTTTGTTATGCACCGCGACGATACTTACTTATTGCTTTATTGAGAATTTGTTTTCTCGTGTATATCAAAATAAACTATAAAGTTTAAACTGCCAAACCTTTGAGGGGTTCGTTTGTGACTAGTGTGGTTACTTGAGACTAGGACCTGAATAAATTAATCTCATCTTTAAGTAGGATCTCAAGTAGACCTTTAATGTATAGAGGTTTTTAATAAAGAAAGCTTATTTTGTCATTTAAGAACGGATTTCTGATTTCAGAATCGGCGATGCTTAGTAAACAAAAACTTCTTGAAGGAAGAAGAAGAAAAAGGCAATATTGCTAAAGCACCACGTAGAAAGTGCAGGCTCTGGAAATGAACTACTCAAAAATTCCTCAATCATCAAAACATTTTTTCGAATTCCAAACTTCTTGCTGACTTAAAATATGAATTCCCCATCGAAAGAACATTTCCATAATTCGTTTTTTATTGAAGACCGATAATGAAATATCGAAGTCGGAACGGGAAGTAAGGTAATCAATTTAAGACGACGGATATGAAATGCCTTAGCCTGATTTATATTACAACTACGCCGGTAAACGTAGTTCAGACTTTTAAAAGCATTACGAATAGATACAACTTTGCTAACATTGAATAAATGCTATTAAACGTCTCTCGTAGACATAACCAGTAATGACACCGTCCGCAACTTTTAATTAGGAAGCGCTGTGGCACCGGATGTTTTATATATTTGCAAGATGTTTTATTTACAAGGAGTCTTAATAATTATTAATTATTGTCAGTCTTTGTAATTCTATGGTCGTATGACGATCAATTGTGGGCAGCGCGTCCCCGTAGTGATGAACCGACAGCCAAAAAAGCAGTTTCTTTTTAATGTCTACTGTATACTTAAAGAGCCACTCTGAGAACCATAGCATTACAGATTAAACTACGAATAATCATACAACATATGACGAGCAATGTGATCATGAGCTCAACTCGTGTGAGGCCCAGGGCTGTCGGAAAACCCACCGTTTATAATGCAGAAGGCGCTGGCCATTTGGCGAGCCGACGTGGTGTCATATAGGAAATTTGAAAACGGGTTATCGGGTACTGCGAGACTGCCGTTATAGAGACTTGTTTTATTATCATAAAGCTGTTTTGTTGTTATTTGAACAAACGTTTGAACAAAAGTGGAATGGCGTTTTTTTATAAGATTTTTAAAAGCGTCATTATTTTGTGAATTCACAAGTTAGATTTATAGTTCATAATATTGGGTTTTTTATTAATAAAAGGTGCTGGAGAGTGGGAAGGATACACAATTTGAGACGTAGTTCGTCCCACCCCGTGGTAGTCATTCGGTCAAGCTCAACCTAGTCAACTTATAAAGATTACCTTAACATTTTAACCAATACCATAATACAATAATACCGAGGGCCAGTGCGACAGTAGGTCGTGTGTGAACGTAAAAATAATGGAGAGTAGGTCAGCCTGAGAAAGGTCGGTGTGCGCCCGCGCAACCGGTTTGGTGATCTACCGCGCGGTCGCGTGGTCGCACGGCACTTGCCTCCCTTCTAACGCCCACGGTTCACAACATGACCCAGTTTGATTTACCACTGATCCCTGATAGAACTTTTTGGACACGTAATATTTTGGACAGAGTATATCGCTTAAAGAGATTATATAATAAATAATAATATCAGTCCTGTATTATATACTTGCCCACTGCTTAGCACGGGACTCCTCTACTACTGAGAGGGATTAGGCCTTAGTCCACCAGGCTGGCCTAGTGCGGATTGGTAGACTTCACACACCCTCGAAATTCCTATAGAGAACTTCTCAGATGTGCAGGTTTCCTCACGATGTTCTCCTTCACCGTTAAAGCGAACGATAAATTCACAAAGAATACACACATAGTTTTTTTAGAAAAGTCAGAGGTGTGTGCCCTTGGGATTTGAACCTGCGGACATTCGTCTCGGCAGTCCGTTCCACATCCAACTAGGCTATCGCCGCTTCAAGAGATTGCAAGCTGCTAATCAAAACTGCGTGCGCGCTTGTCTAGTTTAAGCAACCGCTTACTGCAGTCTTGTATTTACGACTTTCGTGTGGTTTGAAACATTGTGGCCAGCGAAGTTGATGGTTATGAAGTAACCCATTTTGTCTCAGGTTGAAAAGTTTTCAATATTAAATTCACCTATCAGGTCACTTTTTTTTTTTTTTTTTTTTTTTTTACGTAGGTAAATCTTCAGTTGACTATCTCCCGCCTTGGGATGGGCGGGAGGGCGTGTCAGACTTTTACCGACTAAGAACCTACGGTGTTCCCATCCTTTGCCTATGTGCCTAGGTCCAAGATCCGGTGGCATTGAGATCTAGGCAGGCACCGGCCCTAAAGGGCCCCGCAAATTATACTGACACTGCTCTTCGAGGCGCGCGTGAAACACTACGCGCCGTACACACGGGCCGTTGGGGTGTTCCGGGCGACGAGCTACCCAATGCTCGTCACCCGACGGTCCGCGCCTACGGAGGCCGACGATCCTCAGCAGACGTTCGACGCCCGCGTCTTGTGCGTCTGCCGTGGCGGATGGGACGTTGGGCGCTTTGGCGCCGTATCCGTTCCGCCACCTCCTTTGCGAGCATCACGTCCTCGCAGAAGGAGGTGACTGCGTCCCACTCTCTCGCCCCGGAGCATGGCTTCTACCAGGCCCCGACGCGAGAGGTCTCCGCCACCGATGGCCGTTGTGAGAACACGGCGGTGCTCAGCCCAAGCTGGGCACACCTCCACCGTATGCTCCACCGTGTCCTCCGGCCGATCCGCACAGTAAAACACGCGGGCGTATCCTCCACCCGGATCCGATACAGGTACCTGCCGAAGCAGCCGTGACCGGTCAGTACCTGCGTCGTCCGGAATGAGAGGACGCCGTGACGTCTCGTCAGCCACACCTCGAACAGGGGACTTACCGCCGCTATCGTGGCGTGCCCAAGGTCACCTCAGCTGCATGTTTTTCACTAGACTAAATAATCTAAAGTTGCGTAAGGAGAAAGTAGTTTACATTGAAGTAAATCTTAACTAACCTACGAATACATACACATCACGCATTTATCCCCGTAGGGGTATGCAGAGCCGCAACCAGGGCACCAACTTTTCGCCAAGTGTGTTCCGTCCCATTATGTGATAGGGGCAAGTCTATCCATCGAGGCCGCCATATTGGACATAAACTCCAGATTCCGGGCTGATACTGAGCAGAAAAACCCAAACATCAAATTGCCCGACTCGAGTCGAACCCAGGACTTTAAAGGGCTGCCGTATCGCGCATGCAGTAAAACTACGCCACCTACGAGTAACATTATTTAAATCAAAGATATTTTAAAAATAAATAAGTATAGAGAAAGAAAACATAGTTTAATGTAAGCACAGGATATCTTTGTTTCATACAAAAATGAGAGCAGGACAAGTTATATAACTTCCGGAACAGTTTCCAGCATCCTCTAAAATGTTACGATAAACTTTACAACCCGAATGTAAAGGAACGCATAAAAGAATTTACATTTGAAAGCTATTGAAAAATGCAAACGTGTTTCGGGTCTTCATAAAATATAAAGGTTAAAGAAATACGCGGTTGCTTACAAATATATGTTACGAAAGCTAAGTCAGCTCTAGGAGCATCCTATGCAAAAACCTACGGGTTTGATCCCCGACCTGAGACTATCGCTTATTCGTTCATGGATAACCAATAACGACATTTCTGTCATTTAACTTTAGTTTCTTGAAAATAATTTTATGATTCCTAGTTCCAACACAATAGATAACCCACTCAGTTTATCGAAACAATATCCATGGATTAAGTAACCAAACATGCTATCAATCTCTAATAATATCCCCTCATCCTTCTCTTCGTAAATCCAAAATTTCCCTAAACAAATTCAATTTAAACACCGCGACTCCACGTGGGCCGTGTAACAAAATAGCCGGTGGAATTAAAATTTGGTCCCTCGACGCTAGAGAGCGAAACTGGCCACTCCGGTAACGTAATTTTATATTCGGAAAAGCCGGTTGTTTAGGTTAGCTTTCAACGCTGTTTGAGTAACGAATAGAGCTTTAAAAGGCTTTAGTGTATCATGGATTCTTAGTTAGTGATGACGTCAAGCAATAACATACGAATGTGAAATGATCTTTTATATGACAAAACTTTTTAAATAAACTATTTCATTCACAATGCTCTGTATTTTATATTTCCCTCTTTTCTAATAATTGTGGTTTCAATGCACTTTATTACGATAAAAACTCTTATTTATAACTCCTCACATAACAACATTTCATTACATAAGAATTTATGCATTGAACTAACCACTTTCAACTTTACAGTAAATAAATATTGACAATCAAAAATACTACTTTTGAACCATTAAAACCAAGTTCTTAAAGCCCATTTCTAAATCCAAACAACAAAACCAACTTGCTGACGTATGAAATCGATTGGCATGCGTGAGGGGCATCAGCAGCTAAACGCAGCGATAAGTATATTGAAAATTGCAAATAGCCGACGCGGAATGCATCGCGTCGGGTATTGTGAGCTTTGTCGGTCGACGACGGTCGCTTTAAGAGGTTTCACTGCACCCTGGTATGTATTACAGATTGGGGTGCAAGTTGTAAGCGATGACGATTTGAAGTTGAGGGAAATTTATTTGTTTTAAAATCATGTCTTGCTTGACTAATGTATGCTATACAGCTGACTGATTGCAAGCGATCTGGAGATGTTGTTGATCTAATGCTATGACATAAATATAGCACAGGTATCAAGTACGTACGCGAGTCTTTCGTTCCCACAACACTCAGGCACAAAACAAACCCCGAAAATCGCAGAAGCATTATGGAAGCAACAGCCTCTCACTTCATCTATCTGTAGATGTAAGTGATATCGAGAAATTAAATGCACGATGGCCTAGTTGGCAGTGGAACAGTCTGCCGATACCAATATCAAAGACAGATTCAAAACCCAAGGCAACCAACTAAGACTTTTCAAAGTTAAATTTATATTGTTTATCAATTATAATCATTTTCTTAAAGAAAAGAAAACTTACATACCTGGGAATTCACTAAATAGAATTAAGAGGGTATGTGAAGTCTGCCTATCCTTACTAAGCCAGCATGGATTAAAGCTAAGCTAAGGCTTAAACCTTCTCAATAGTAAATAAGGCCCGTGCTCAGTAGTGGGCAGTATATAAGGCTGGTTTTACTATGACAATAAATGTTCCACTTTAACAACCGCTTGTAATCCCCGCTTCTGCTTATTTCTCACACCATAGCCCCGGCTCGGATATTTCTGTCTGAGGAATGAGGACATCTGTCGTTGAGTAACGTGGATCAGGCTACCTCACCTGCTTACTTATAATATAACCATTAGAATAAAAGTAAAAACCTTTACGAGAGTGAATATAAGGTATATTTTTATTGATTCATAATATGGTATATAGACTGCGTTCGCAAACTGAAGAATAATTTGTTTTTATGCCTTACTCGGGAAGCATGCAGCATAGTATAAGTAAAAGAATCATAACAGCACTTCATATTTTTACCTTTATCTTTTTACTTTTATCTTAACGTATCCATATGAAATAGCTATAAAATTTTCAATATTTAACCTAGTAAGTTTGACCGCATTCAATAAACCAAAAAACTTCGCTAGAATTGAATTCCCATCCACCCGTTCAAATCTTCATGTTGAAGTTTGACAGAAACAATTTTCTGGCTGCCCACATAGTTGAACTTCGGCTGTACAACTTAAATTGTAGACATTCTTTTCTAACGGAAACATGTCAAGGGAATGAATACGTATTATGTTCTGTATATGGCCATGAGTTCGGGTAAGAATGATTTATCTTCTATTCTGACCAGTGTCGTATGACAAACGTTAAGATAATGATCAGAAACTTAACCCATCTTACATAATATCATCTCATGCTGGTGGTAAGTCTCTCATATGTGAGAGTCCGTCTGCGTAGGTACCACCGTAGCGTCTATTTCTGCCGCTAAGCAGCAGTGTATAGTCACTGTTGTGTTCCGATTTGAAGGACATTGTATCCAGTGTAACTACTGGTCATTATAAGACTTAACATCTCATGTCTCAGGATGGCGAGCGCAATGGAATACCAAACAATACTTTATAATTCAAGGTATTGGATGGTGTTTTTAGTGTTTATGGGCAGTCGTATCGCTTACCATCAGGCGAACGACAAGCTCGTCTCGTCATTCAGCGCAAAAAAAATGAAGTGGAATATCGTTCTTGCCACATTGACATTAAACTATAAAAAATCTATTTAAAACTATGGTTATTACTTGAATTCTGGAGAACATAGGTTTTCATCCCGGTAAAATGCACAATTCCCCAAGCATAAGGTAAACTTCATCGCGGACAGAAAGGCGCGCTAAACTTAATTAAATACAGGAACAAAGAGATTTGCCTACAGCCAAAGAGACAGTTTATAAAGTAAAATAACTTTATTTTAATAATTCGTTATACGTTCATTATCTTTACTGGCAAAACGAGGAAAAAGATTTTAATATTATATACCGTCCTACTGCTGTATTATATCACAGTTTTTAGACATGTATAAGAGTGTGTAATGTACTATATTTATAAAACAAAATAAATGGTCATAGATTCAAAAATTTCTCGAACCCAAAGTCAACATGACCTAACTAAATGTCCCTCACAGGCCTAGCGTATTTACGTAAGTAAATATATTTTCAGATGTTTTCCCAGAACGTTTATGTATTTCGGGGAAGGGCCTTGAATAATCGGAAAGTCAATTTTATTTGTCAATCTAACGGTAATATTTCGCGTGCGGATCAATTTTGGTACACAAGGGTGTTAAGCGGTAATTTTTGTTGCCCATTTGTAAGTTTTTTTATCCTGATATTTTGAAAACATTACACATAGAAAACTTAAATATAAATAAACGGGAAAAAGTCTAAAAAATCATTCTATTCAAATATTATAACATTTTCACACAACTGAATTTCATGCTGCATCTGTCGCCTTATGAGATATTACATGCCTGACAACAGTTAATACATTATTTTTCCAAAAACAAATCACAGAACATTATCACCTTGATACGAAATCTCACAATGGTTGAAATACAAATGAACATAAAAGTAAAGCTTTTGCCGTAACTACTCCAGATTTACAAACGGCACTCAACGATATACCAGACGATTTTAAACTCTGAGGACACTTAAACCCCATAATTAATGCAACAGGTACTTTAACGTGTGTTATAGATGCGAATGAGTCTGTAACGAGCGATACAGAAAGAGCCAACGAAATATAAAATAAAGCTAAATGAAGAGGCATAGCTAACGAGCAACTGATGAAAAGCATGTATGAAGTGATTAACGAAAGGCTTGAGTTATCTGTGACGGAGTTAATGAGACTATTTTCTGGTTCTGAACTATTTTTAACCATTTTAAAATTAAATATTTATCACGTAGACGAACAAAGTTGCACTTATGATACGTCAAAACAATTTATAAGAATAATTGTTATTATTTCTAAATCACAATTAAAATAACTTATATATCTACAAAGATTTTAAATTAGGGATAAAATTAATAAGAAATGCATAAAGTAAACCAAAGTAACCAGCTCGGGCTGGCAGGTAAGGGGAAATAGAAGGAAGAGATAGTGCTACTGTTACGTCTGACCAGGAACTGATCGTAGTAACTTTGCAAATGAAGAGATCTTCGAGAACTGCATCAAATACTAATCATATTTGATAGACTTCTCAAACGTTATAGTCCCTATGTATAGATTCAATAATGTTATTTACATCGGTTGTTAAAACGCCTTCTTTATCCTCAAAAAGCATTATATCCAGTGCAGTTAATGATTACTATGGGATCATTTTCATAAACAATTTAAACCCTAAGTGATCTTATTAATTAGAAGTAATCATGTGTATAAAGTCTCATATTCCATTTTTATCATACACATAGTCTCTATAGCTTAAGAATCGAATATTCACATTACAGGAACATCCAATAATACACATTACGTTCTGCAGTTTACGATCTCAATAATTCAATACAAGGCAATTAACGTAACCTATTTCGCGGACTATTTTGAGAGAAACCATTACGAGTCTATCTATTTTAGAGAGATTGTGATCTAGTTGTTATTTTTAGTCCAGTACCAGTTTAACTGTGTCCGATAGATAGAAAGTAGAAGTGGAATTGCGATCAAATGTATTCATAAGTGCTTTTGAGGCAAAAAAAATCTGTTTTGTCTAGCCGAATAATTAATATAATATTTTATTTCGTTCAAAATACAACCTTATCATATTGTGGATAGAAACGAGTGTTGTTTAGTTAATGCTAGTTACGTATTTACGCAGTACAAGTACATTTCATTAAAAATAAAGTTTTACAAACTTCCACTTTAATACAAGGGTTTTCTTTTGAAACTCAAAACAACCAAACAAAATTAACCACGTTTTTACAAAAACACCTACCCAACCCGTTAAAGTGCGAACGCGACAAAACTTCTAAAAATAACCGCGTCATTGTTTAACTTTTCCTTTTTAACCCTGTCCTGCGACAGAATTAGTACAGGGTCGTTTCGGCCAAGAATAACCGCTGCAAGCTTTAATACTGATGAGGGTTGGGGGAATAATAAAGTCTACACCTAGCGGCAGATATTCAATAATTCACAACAAACAGTGTAAATGTTTAGTGGGTCATCCCGACCCTCTTGACCTTGAGAGGTGAAACCGCTGATGGGATAAAGGTATTCAGGTAAGGGTTGTTCGGCTGAAATATATCTGTAATAAGAGATTTAGACGAGTCTGCTCGCTGAAATGTATTTATCGCTTAAGCTGGGTTGCTTACAATTTACTCAAAATATATTTTAGCTTTATTAAAACATGATCCGAAGGTAATGTTTACTTTAAGCGTTGTTATCGGCTTCTTATTTAGCGTAGGTACCGACTTTCTAAAGCCGGTGAAGTTAGATAAATTCTCAAGTAAGGAAATTTGGGTAAGATATTCAATAATATAGGTCAGTTTGTTGTTTCTATTCGAAATGCACGTGCGAGTGTTTGGTATTTCAATATTCAGTGTTTCGATACGCCGGTATAGCTGTTGTTTCGCCCCTTGTCACATCATGGGCATTGGGAAGAAAGACGTTCGGTGAACCGTAAGCCGCCTGCCTAGTGACTATTGTAGATAGGTATAACGTCAAGCTATATTCTATTTGTATATTATTGTATTAATTTAATTTCTGACTTACTGCTGTTCTTTTAAACTTGGCTAAGGATATAAATTCGTTTTGAAAATACATACACGTACACGCACGTACACACAAACATTTTATCCTCGAAGGGGTAGACAAAGTCGCAACTATTGCAACTACTTTTCGCCGTGTGTATTCCGCGTACCGCGATGATAGGAGGCTATTGCCATATCAGAAACAGATATTGAAAAGAAAAACCCAATATCACTTTAAAAATGGCGTCAGTTCGCAAACTTAATAGTAAGATCATGCAATTAGTGCAACCATACTAACTTATCCTATTCTGGTATCAGATCTCTGAATTGATTACACGCTGATTAGAGAAATTAATTAGATTACAACTTCGATGGGTTTTTTATGATTTGTATAACTAAAGTATTTATAACCTATTTATAATGTTATCACAAGATTAATTCGTATAAACAGTGCGGTTTACGTACGTATTGTCAAAGGAGGTTTATTATGTATGTACCTATATTGTTAAAGTAATGAGTGCAATGACACATAGCATTGTTAGTGTTATTTGTTATTGGAACATAAAACAATCACGCCTTTGTACGCGAAGGGTTGGCAGAGATCTAACCAAGGCAACCACTTTTCGCAATTCCTTGATGTAATAGGAGGCAGGACTATCGCCATATTGGGCAAAAATTTCAAGCCTTCCTGATGCTGAGCAGAAAATCCCAAAATCATTTTGCCCAACCCGGAACCTGAGACCTTAGACCGATGTCATTCCGCGCACGCAGCACAACTACGCCAACAAAGCAGTCACAATTAACGTGTATACTGTATAACTTCATTTCATATTCATTATATTCATTACATTAAACAAATAAAAAATTCGCCATGGTAGCTTATTACAAGTCGCTTTCCATGCTAAGTAGAGTACATGGAGTGAAAACCCGAAGTACAATTATAATTTTGACTAGTTTTTTTTTTTTATCTGGACACGGCACAGTGACCTCACTGCATTTGATATTAAGTGGAATAGCATCCAATAGAATATCGACTAACGAGAGATGATTAACCCTTAGCAGTCGTTATAATTATGCCGGCCAATTAGAACCCGATATTCACAGGCTGATCCCGGAACGCGACTTTTACGTCGGCTACTATGGCCTGCCTTAATACCTAGTGTAAGGTGGTCACTATCCGGGCGGATATAAAATATATCCTACCACCAGCAACACATTACTATTTCATGACTGAATATTTCATGGTAGAAAAACAATCTACTATGAACTCCGCTGCCTGGTACGTATAGAGCTTTCCATTATAAATTACTAATGTTTCAATCAATTTCAATTCCTCAATTTCTTAATGTGACTATATTAGAAAATACATTTTTTTGAAATGGGTTTAAAAAATGCGATATTTTAATAACAAAAATATTTGCAATGATCTCAAATGTGCACAATAGAAAATGAATGGCGACCTCGATTCCACTTGTGGTAAAAATACTGAAAGCAAATCTACAATAAACACAATAGACAAAATTGACTTCATTTAAGACCAAAAGGTTTCGTTTGAAACATTTATCTGAATATAAAATATTTAAAAGCTTTGTGGATCGGTTGATGAATAAATATTTGCCAGCAATTTGATTGTAAACAATGTTAAATTAAATTAACGTTAAAATAATTTGACCGGCTAGATTCAGGAATGCGATATGGGGTCTTTGACTCCCCGGAGTGCATTTTTTATATAATTAATAAGAATTATGTAACACAAAAATTTGCAAGCTATCAACTAAAAGGGGCATCTAGCCTCTCAAAATTAATACCAAAATATTTTTCGAATCACACAAATATTAGCTCTAGTGGGATTAAGCTGCGGTCGTTTGGTAAACATTCAGTTCGCTATCCGCTATGAGGAGTAAGTCTAAAAGGTTTGTCAGGATAAAGACTAAAAGGTAAACCTATTACCAGATGTGTTAGGAACATTTTTGAGTAGCACTACTTTATAGCGCATTTTAACGAAAACGTGTGAATTTTCGTAATACAAGATTTTTGCAAATATACTGTCGATAAAGCTCTATTTTTATGTATAATATACAGCACGATACACATATATTGAAACATTAATATTATTCTTATTTATAATGTTTGAAGATTATCATGAAAAACATAGTTTGTCCTTATAATAATAATCACTAGTAAAGTTTTGCTAAAATAAATTTGTACTCTCCTTTGGCAGTAATTATCCCCTACACATTCCATCCCTGAGTGCGTCTCTGAATGTCGATATATGTAGGTCACAACCCGAATGCAGCCCTGCCTGTGTAATATTATGAGCTTTAGTTTTAACGTCACTGGCATGTACAGTCAGCCAAAAAGTTATTGAAGAACTTCAAAACGCTTTTACACATTGACTTCAATCGAAATATTGTTTTTCCTTCCTATTAAATAAACGTAACCCTTTGAAATATATTTTAGTGAAGAAAAACGATTGATGTAACGTATACAAAGGTTTAAAAGCGATTTGAAATTGGAAATATGTTCAGCTACTTTGTTTCTGACTGTACAACTTAGAAAGCCTGCTGTATTGCATTCTTGCTAATCATACATTTATAATACATTAACAACCTGTTTTAAATATTTTTGTGAATACATTATTTTTAGCACCAATATTAATAAGATATCTAAATTGAATACTGAACGGAGGCTGTTGACGTCAGCCGGCCGGTCGCAGAAACCAAGCCATATACCGTCTACAACCTGCTTAAATGTGTTGACCCCAAATGAGATTTTTTTTATTTTTATTTTATTTTCTTTTTAGTTTATTTGGGAAACAACAGAGTACAATTTAACTTATATAATAAAAGGAACAAATGTAAATACATAATTCACAACAGTTTCCACAGATTACAAAAACATGTAACGTAAGAGGTGGTGCAAAATAAGTACGCACCAACACCTAGACAACATTTTTTTAAAAACCTTATTATTATAATATAATTATTTGGCAGACAATAGAATTTTTTTCCTGTACTGAGATGGAATGAGGTAGAGAATGGGTAGGAATGAGGTAGAGATGTATGAGAGCGTTTATGGAAGTAATCTATATACACATACATATACTTTCTGAACATACTTAGTGTTGACGCCACATGAGAATAGATAGGAAAGAGGTTTACTTGTATAAGAGTGTTTATGGAAGTAATCTTTGGGACTTCTATTTGTTTAATTAGGAAACGCTGCACTTTACCTAGATTCAGCTATAGTTTATTTTTATTTGATGATTATTTCGGGAGAGAGTTCTAGAACTTATGAGCAAGTTAATTCACATCTCCTTAGTTACTCCAATATCATTTGAAAACTATTAGAATAACGTCAAAGTTGCTGCAAACACCAAGAAGTGTACAAATTGAATTTTATCAGGCGAAAGATTTTCACTTTTCCATTTTATCACAATGTATTACCAAAATCTTAAGTAATGGTTAGTTCAAGGATAACAAGTCGACTTATCACGCGAGGACGTAGGCTAATAAATAATAAACAGCAGTCACGTACTATGTACATACAATCCTTCGCTTGGATTGGAAACTTCAATTTTATATAACTTTTTGTCAAATATAACTAATATAAAAGATAATCCAACAGTTCTTATTTCTCAACTATAGCTCAAATAGATTAAACTTTTAAATAAATCATTTACTATACTCGTTTTGATTTAACTCAAACACTCGATACCTTGGTAACAGACGAAACTTCGCCATTAAACCATTAACATCGATAACAATATCGAATTCCGAAACACTAATAAATCACTCTATAAATAAACCAAACAATGCACATTATAAAACCATTCGCACTCGTTAGCACAACACTAGTGATGTAGGGATGTGGCGGCGGGCCGCGCGTCGTCCCGGCGCGAAGGAACGCGGCATACTGCCAGCCGGCCCGCCCTACAGCCGCGTCGTAGAGCAATAAGTGCACGGAGGTGGCAATTTTGACATTAAACCGTGGACTAACTGTAGTAACGTGTTAACCACGCCAAATTATTTCGTTAATAACTTTGTGGACAGGTAACAGGTTCATCCATACGTGTGGTAGTTTACAAATATGCTATGGATATACATATCTATTATAAGTAATAAAAAACTAACCTATTTTTATAGTCGGTTTTTTATCTCTAGTCACTACTACAAGTATAAAAAATAGAAATAATTAACGAATGATATTAAATCTAGTAGTTGGGAAAATTTAAATAACTGTACACCGTGATTATCCATAAATGACGAGGAAAACATGACTACGAGATTTCTAATGGATTTAAATTGTACTTGCTGTGATTGCGTAGAGATTTAAGGATGGATAAACACTTAGTTATTTTATTCTTTAGTCATAATATTTTGTTAGTAAAGGCAGATTATAGAGTATTTTTGTAAACAATAGTGAATGATAGTCAAGCCTTGAGTTTTGTAACACAGAAGACTTGTGTTTGTAATAGAAACATGTTTTATTACATTTTTATAACTCATATTGATAGTGATAAACTGTGGCTTAGCAAACACTACGCCAATATTAAAAAATTGATTGCGAATTGCTTTCTTGTACCTAAATGAATTTTATAAGATTTACAATAATATTTAGGTCGCAATGTTTTAGTCAAACTTCTTATATCAAAACTAATTCTCAGTGCGAGTTTATTTCTAAAAGTGTGGTTGCATAAATACATCCCGTATTTATTAGCCGCTTTACAAAACTACCTGCAAAAATTCACACAGGAAATCGTAATATACATTATTAAAAATTATTCATTATTCATAACGAAACATTTGAAAATGCTAAATATTAAATAACCGTTCCCGTCGCTTATTACATTATAAATTATAATACGACCATTTGGTAGTGAAAGTCGAATGCCGCGTCCATTAAAATGTACAGTTTACAACATCGTGTGAATATAATTTTTATTTCAAAAGCACGAATGTAACCTGTTACGATAAATTAAACTAGTTTTATATAATATTTTATACACGGTTATAGTTGAAATGTTGACGCCGCTACATAAATAACATCACGCTTGTATCCCAGAGAGGTCGGTAGAGGCTATGGATTGACTGTTTGTACTTGCCAGCCACTTTCGCTACACATACTTTCTCTTATGTCTCGGTTTAGGGTAACATATCAACAATTTATTCCCTATATAAAGCGTCGAATATAGCTGAATTTTTTACAGGGCTTGTCTATATTTATCAAGGAAGTAGCAGGCATCGCTGCGTTTAAGGCTACATAATGCTCTGATTTATAAAATACCATAGCTAATATAATGATTTGACTGTTGCAATGTTTTGCTGGTGGTAGGATATATTTTATATCCGCCCGGAGAGCGACCACGGTACACAAGGTGTTAAGACCCGCCATAGTGGCCCGCGTAAGTGTCGCATTCCGGGATCTATGTATATCCGGATACAGGCCGGCATAATTGTGTCGACTGTCAAAGGGTAATCGTCTCTCGTCAGTCGACATTCTCCTGGACCCCACTCCACTTAACATTAGTTGTAGTGAGATCACTTTGCCGTGCACGTAAAAAAAATAACGGATATTTTAAAATGGCGCGCGTAGAGATGTGGAAAATACACTACCTAATGACTACAGTAACGGACAGAATTAGGTTTACCTTATTATATCCATATAACTTAACTTCCAAGTAAAAATTGCAGAGAAATAATATACTATCTATACTCTAATGACCAAAGAAAGAGACGAACTCTTTCAAAAAATGTTAAATTTTTAAGAGAAATGCGCTTCTCATATTTGTTCCCAAAAATCATACAAAACGCGTAGTCAACACTTTCTTGTTTCAGTATTATATCTATTTGTGGAAAACTAAGATTACCAGAATTCAATCCTTTGCGAAGTTAATACGGGCGATATCTGTATAACCATTAGAGAAGACAATGCTGTTCCAACTCCTCATACTGACGGTCGGACGAGGGTTCGGAAGTTTGGGCGCTGGTGTGAATATGTTATTGAGTTAAAATCGCGATATCAAGACCAGGAATTAAGTTTAATGTACAGTCAGCAAAAAAACGTAACTGAAAATTTATTTATTTCTGAGCTATTTCTTTCAATTTACTGGTGGTAGGTCTCTCATATATGAAAGTCCGCCTGGAGAGGTACCACCGCAATATCTATTTCTGCCGCCAAGCAGCAGTGCGTAGTCACTGTTGTGTTTAGGTTCCGAGCGCAGTGGAATACCAAACAATAGTTTGCTTTGACGGTGAAGAAAAACATCGTGAGGAAACCTGCATACCTTAGAAGTTCTCTAAATAATTTTGGGGGTATGTGAATTCTACCAATCCGCACTAGGCCAGCGTGGTGGACTAAGGGCTAATCCCTCTCAGTAGTAGAGGAAGCCCGTGCCCATCAGTAGGACAGTATATAATACAGGGCTGATATTATTATTCGCCATTATAATTTCTAGTTCCCGAAACTATTATCTTCATGTTAAAATACTTCAACAACACAATTTTCTACGTAATCTGTTAAATCTATTAATTATTCGTTTCCACGCTTCTGAGAACTCTACATCCAAGAGAAACCGCTGAATTAGCATATCAGATAACCGCATTTACGTGAAGTTAATCAAGACCCCAAGGTTATCCGTAAATTAAGTGGAATTTGTTTTATGTAGTAAAACAGCTTGGTGGGTATATGACAGGCCTGGCCCCTACTACATGGAACCTGACGTAGCTGGTGAAATGTGAGTGTTACTTATGCTTACCCTTAGATTGAAAAATCTCGTATGTATTCATATAAAATAGACCCAAATAATATTTCTTTAAAAATTAGCTTCCAGCACACATCTTATGCAGGTGGCTTTAGAAGCAAAATTTTAGTTCTTACACGATGTAGATAATGTCTATGTACTTTCATAATATACGTGCCAATAATTAAGTCCTGTAAGATCCTTAAATTATATTCATTTTACATTTATTACAGCTACGTATTAGACAATTAGTTGAATACTTTTAACATAGTAAAACTAATATAAACTATAGAAATAAGGACAAAATAGTCAAAACTAGGACACCTATTTCTAAACTAAATATTCAGTAATCAGATAACAAAAGCACTTGGAACAAAAATGATCTCAATACACTACAATAATTGTTTTTGAGGATATCCATTTCGCCTCACGTAGACTGCACGAGCGTTTCATTTGCATTAGTGTTGCCCAAATGCAAGAACAAGACGAGACTTAGCCAGTCTTGGTCTTGGTCTTGCGCCAATACACCTGATCTTGGTCTTGGTCTTGGTCTTGCGCTCCCAGTCTTGGTCTTGGTCTTGGTCTTGCAGCAAGAGTCTTGCAAGTCTTGCAATTACCTATTAGTCTATTACTATTTATTAAAGTTTACTTTATATCTTAGAAAAACGTATTAGAATTGGAACATTGTGAGCTTGAATTAACATAGCCATAGTAAAGATAAAGCAGATTAATAAATAACTGAAGATTTGATAAGAAATTCGAAAAATCAACTGACCTATATGTCGTTTTCTATGGAAGTAACTGTTTCTTAATAAACATTTATGATTTATAAGCTTACATTTGCTAAAACATGTAAAAAAAACAAATTAATTACAATAACTTGACTGTATTTTAAAGAACAATACTTATCTGTCTAGAAAGAGATTGAACCTTCAACTTATAAGAAATTTAATAAAAGAGTTTTACGATTTATCATTTATTTTAATAAAAAATAAAATACAACACTAATCAACAGCTTTATCATTAGGTTATGATACTTTTTGACCAAGAATTAATACAAAGTAACCATCTGGCTGACTCATCACTTAACCTATTTCTGTACTATGTAGGTACTCTTAAAGTTCGAAATTATTTTGCATGAGTATACCTACGCCCTATGGCGGCAATCAAATAGTGTCAAATGTTATGATTTCGGCGTGGTGGCAACGATTGTTTTAGATTTCAAAAGAAGCCGCCGGCGCGTGTATCATAACCATGTACTTCCGAAAAGCGGCAAATTTCTTTGAGAAGTAAGTACAAAACCTTTGATGCCGCATTATCAAAGTGCCGATGGTTAAAACATAGCTATGCATGCACTCAGTTTGATTTTAATAGATATTTTTTATTCGCTATGTTTATGGTATTAGTCGTAATGCGCATAGGTCCAGTTTTTCATATTCTTTGATACAGTTTTTGCGTCTCATAGAATTCCTAAGCGTACCTACCTATACACCGAACTGTTACACCTAACTACTCAGTGAAATAGCGCTAAGTCCTAGCTGCAAGACGCAAGAGTCTTGCAGGCTATGTCTTGTTCTTGCTCAAGTCTTGCACGGTCAGTCTTGGTCTTGGTCTTGCTAAAAATACGCGGTCTTGTTCTTGGTCTTGGTCTTGCAAAAACGCAAGAACAAGACCAAGACTGCAAGACCAAGACTGAATTTGGGCAACACTAATTTGCATGCAAAAAAGGTCTTGTTTCAATAAAAAAGTTTGAAACGTGTACGTATTGAATATCTCGAAATTAGTTCCCGTTGAAAAGACACGCAGGGGCGGATTTAGGGGGGTAAGGGGGATAATTATAGATAGATAGATCTTTATCTGATAGAAGTAAAAGGTAGCTTAGAGTACAAAATAAGTGAAACGAACTGTCAAATAAATATTGCTGGTTTGCGTTTTAACTAAATTAAAGGTAAACTAATAGCTTTTTATATTACTTTGAATGACGAGACGAGCTTTTCGTTCGCCTGATGGTAAGCGATACGATCGCCCATAAATAGTAGAAACGTCTGTCCAAAACCTTGACTTACAAAACATTGTTTGGTATTCCACTGCGCTCGCCATCCTGAGACATAAGACATTAAGTCTCATTATGTCCAGTAGTTATACTGGCTACAATGTCCTTCAAACCGGAACACAACAGTGAGTACACACTGCTGCTCGGCGGCAGAAATAGACATTGCAATATCTACCCAGGCGGACTCTCACACATGAGAGACCTACCACCAGTAAAATTGTACTCACGCGACTCGTCAATTCTCATATAATTTTATTCCAAGACTCAATTTTAATGTTCCATACCACCGTATTTAAAATTAAATAATTCATGATTTTATACTCATAGAAAATTACTATGGCTTCTTAGGCAAACCCAAGTATAAACTAAATTTAATCTCCTCTCCAAGCAGAATTCCGAAACCCGCTTCCACATTAAGACGGCAATTAAGATACTTTCTGCTGACGTCATTCTTGCAGTTCTCCGGGGAACGAAGCTGTAATTAGGGACTAGCAATGTTAAATTCCCACATCGGGATATCCGTCTAATAAATCGGGCCGAATATTGCAGGTTCTACGTTTTGCTGATGAAGTAATAATGCAGACAGTGACAATATGCACTGCGATCGTGGTAAGACTGTCTACACTGTGGTTTTTAATTCGATGAAGTGGTTTAGCTGTAAATGCATAAACTTTGCCAGTTAACTTATCAGTAAAAAACAAATCCCATCGTTAAAACATAACGAATTTACAATATTTTATTTTTAAGAAGAAAATAGTCAAAAACTACGGTAATACCTCGAAAATTATTTTTACTGATGTATTTTAATTAAATTCAGACGTACAAATTGCATTCTTTCTAGAATCAGTTCATTTCCAGGAATGGAAGTGCGTAATATCATATTTTATACTAGCGACCCGTCCTGGTTTTACACATGCCTACTTCTTTTCCTTCGTACAAATGATTAATGCAATACACATACACTTTCCTTTTGATTTATTTACTCCGTCCATTCGTGAAAACCGTATGAAAGTACGATCGGTAATTTTAAGTTAGCCAATAATTGATAATTTAACGTTATAACTAAAATTCTCCAATTGAACGCAATTTAAAACAAGAAACAATCCATATTAAAATCACATTCACTATACAATTTATTACCTAGACTATTAATTTGTGTTCATTTTGCAATAAATTTAGCACGTGGAGGAAAAACATAAACAAATAGATCCATCAAACAATGCCTTTGTTAGCTGCCGTCAATTGCACCACAAACAACACAACTAATTGAAAGTTATTTGTTTTCATTTAGTTTATAGTCCCTGAATGTAGTCCAAATTACATTCCAAAGAATATCAGGAACAGGAATATTTCCCTAAACTCTTTTGCATCGTGTTAAAAGAGGTCGAAACAATTGTAATATGCAGTTTTTCAGTCCTTTGAGATGTATCAGTTCCAGAAAAATAAAAAAAAAGTCACATTTCATTTCCGATAAAGTTGATTTAAATATACGTAAACAAAATCTAATTTATTTGATTTTACAAGTAGAGTAAAATATATATGTTACATATCTTTCAGTTTATGTATTATTTGTTATTTGTTGTAGAATGTAACCATTGATGTGACAATTATTTTTTATGTGTTCTATTTTTATAAATATTTGAAAGTTGTTGTTTTGTTTGCTTAGTTACTTACTCTGAAATAAACACTCGTGTCAATAACACATCTTTTTTACTTAATTTTATAAATAACTCAGAACATAAATACCAATTACTTACAACATACATAAACAGCGGAGACCCCTTTCAGTGCCTTTAAAGATCGCAAGTACAACTTTGATATCGAGATTTCTGAAAAACGGAAAATTTACGTTTGATGTATATGTATTTTATGAAACATATTAACTTTTTCCTAGCAATGTTGATAGTAAAGCAACCATTGTCTATAAAAATAAATCTAAATACAATGTCGGTTAGCGAAGAACATTGCGTCTTCACCAGCCTTTAGAATTATACCAGCTTGTTTTATTACAACATTAAAAATGCCAAAGAGGTTTCTCTAAAGCGTTATTAATAATTCACAGCTTATTTAACACAAAACATGGCTGAGATTATAACGATTATTGAGAAAACAAAGGACACTGTTTGAGCAACGTCTTGATTGTTAAATTTTTAGGTCTGCCGTTACTCAGTAGCCGTCACGGTTGGACGATAGCCTTGGCATAGAAATTTATTGTCAAATAGATCAGAAGAGTATTCTCAATTTTAACTATAAATGTTATTAACAAATAACTAGGTAATTGTTACCACCAATTTTGTATAAAAGGGGTTTGTATTGTGTTTTCCCGCACCGCATAGAATCGAAAACACACTACTTAATTCTTATACAAAATTTTATTTATCGCGAAATCTGAAATTAAATAACGTTATTTTTTTCAGAAACCTATATGCAATACAAGGCAATACATTAGCTTAAGGACCCCCGCATATATGCGGAGCGCGGTGCAGAGATTTTTTTACTTTCAAACTATTATCGACATTGTCATCATTGAAATAATATTCAAAATCAATTACCACAACGATGTAATGCAATTTAATGTTGTGTAAGTTCAATTTGAATATTATTTAGATAAAAACAATGTCGATAATAGTTTGACAATATAAAAGTCTGTGCTGCGCTCCACCATATTGTGGATATATGGTAGCCGGCGCCCTAAAAGCTAAATGTCGTATCATTCCCATTGTGAAATCATCACGTCTAGCATCACGGATAAACTTTGCTGCTATCCGAAATTCCATACGACGTAACCCTTGTCAACTCTTTATGCAATAAAATCTATTTTTCAATCCGATTAATTTAAAAATTACTATGGATTAATTTTTTGGTAGTTCAACTATACAATTTGCGAGATCTTAGTTTTATTTTCTGTTATCGTCTTGACGCTCCTAAATCCATTGAAGGTGACAAGATACCCGTCAGCGCTAAGCCGTTGTAACCGTGTCCTTTGGAGAACATGAATTTTAATCAAATTGCCAGAAGCCATGCTTGTTAGTAATCCAGTTACGCACTCTTGTAACGCCGTACCCATAGGCGTAAAATGTATTTATATGTTACCTCGTGTAAGTTGTGTTTATCAGCTCTATATAGATAGTACTGAGCATGAGCCTTTACTAATGAGGGCTTCCTTTGTTTCTATAAACTCCAATACAGGGACACCACATATTATGCATAATGTTAAAAATAGTTTTGCTATAAGAAGTGAGCAACCACACACACAAAAAAAGTCAAAATTAACATTTTGCGCAGTTTGGTAAACCTTACATACATTTGATATTTTGAAAGAGATTTCTTAGGTCTGTTTGTTTTCTCACATTTGCCATCACCGCTAAAACAACCGATTATTAATTTATAAATAATATACACGTATCTTCGAAAGGTTAGAGTTAGGTTCCTTAAGTTTTCAAGTTTACTTTCGTCTCGGCAGTCCGTTCCATTCACAAGTTCTGATGCACCTTCTATGTTGCTGGGCAACAAACTGTCATCAACAAAAAGCGATCTTTTGCACTGGGCGTAAACGGGGCTATTCATTGATTTCCGAAACATCAACAAGGCCCTAATGTCGCGTTTGGAGGGTTTGACCCTCTGTTTCACCCTCACTATGTTAGCGGAATTGTCTTTACCATGAAATGATTATTGTAATAGAACTTTCCCAACCTTTTTTTCTCATAGACCACTTTTAAAATTGTGCTGAATCCAGTGAACCTCTTTTTTATTGTTTACTATCAAAGCAGATAAATGATGCCGCGCTTATAAATTGTCAAGCCCCATTTTTTGGTCACGCCAACGGAGACCCGTCTCCCATGGACCCCTGGGGGTCCATCTGGACCACTTTAAGAATCAATGGTATAGAGACTAATTAAACTAGAGTGGGGCTCTACATGTATATAAATCTACATGTATACAAATCTACATGTATATAATTTGTCTGGCTACCTGATGTACTTCATATAATTTAATCCGTGATGAATTTCCAATAACCTCTTCTCTCCACGTGTTAACCCGTTAATCCGTTCCCGGAATAACTACCTGCATCTCGCACTGAGCCATAATGAAGCTTTACATTATATTGACTGAAATCAAGCATTAACACACTTAAATTTTTCAACGTTGTATTTTAATACTTAGTGTAAAGTATTTAGAGTATAGATTTAAATGTTAACCTCTCTATCGACATGTATATATTCTATATTCTAGGTGGTGGCCGTTTAGTTAGAACAGTATGACTAAATATTTTTTACAACAAAACTAGTTTTGGAACCTGTTATCGACTAGTGCGACGTATTGCGGTTTGAGAACGGATACGACCTGTGCTTTGCGATAAATAGCTAGTAATTTTTTTGGCAAAAATTCTATCCAAAACATAGCAAAAGAAGTAATAGATACGGATTATAAAAATAAAGCTAGACTTTCGCTAGATTTGAATCTTGAGGACGAATTCCCAAAGTTTCTTAGTGCTGGAGTCATAACCAAAATATCTTTCTACAATTGACAATATTTCAATGGTTTCATTTAGTAACGCAATGTAGAAATGGCCCTGTATACAGGGAAGGAAAATTACGTATAATACTAATATATACACACTTCTCGTGTCAGTTGTATCCACAGCTGTTAGTGTATAATAGCCGATTAACAAAGACATTATTTGAAAAATAATTACTATCTATTTACATTTATTTTTCCTTCCTAGAGACGCGACCCGACGCTAAGAATGACAGGGGTATGGCCAAGTACCTACATTTGGTTCATATATTAATGATCAAGAGACAATGAACACACACACTTATTTTTATTTTAAATTCCCAAAGGGGTAGGCAGAGGTTACATCTAGTGCTCACTTTCACCAAAATTCAACTATATAATGCTATGAAAGTATATAATATACCTTGTTACATCGTAACATTATGCCAATAGACGAATTAACTTTTGTTCAATAGAATACTGGTTCTGGAGCATAGAACTTGGAGCATATCTCATATATTCTCATATATGAGATATGCTCCAAGTTAAACATCTCTAAAAGCCTCACAGTTACACGAAACAATTGACTAATTATTGACGGAAAGATCTTCCTAACATTTCGTGATATACTCACCTAAATATACATATATAGTGAGCAACAAAGTACCAAACATTTTATTCAAACAAAAAACACTCTAATCATAGTTTATTATGGCTTAGAATGCAACGAAATAAAGCCGACATTCAAAAAGAGAACTGATTCAACGAATCATTTTTACAACTTCTATACGTTTATTCTACCACGCCATTTAATGGCCTAGATTTTGCGAACAAAAATGAGGAAGTGACAGACAAAGAGTAATGTAACAAAGGATAGCATACATTAGAACTATTAATATTGTGGAATGTTAAAACCGGAAATTGTATGATTATAAAGCTAAATTATCTAGATAAATAGATTTAAAATTCAAAGGAGAGATATAAAACGCTTTGTTTTAAAACAACTGACTACTGTTTGCCCAAATTATTTCGTGTACCTAATACTAAAATCTAAATAAATGCTAAAATCTTAAAAAGTGAGTTATAATAATGCTTATACATGTAGTTGCCGATTCAAGTAAAGGCAAGCTTGAGAAGGTCGCAAAACATTATATTATTGTCTTTTCATTCATATTTTTCACATGTTATGACATTAAACGTAGGACAATTCCGTTTTAAGTTGTGGCGCCACAACAAGCATTGCATAGTACTCAAACTCAATAATAGATGGCGCTGTTCACGATAAAAAACATAAATACGCCGGACATTGTAACCTAAAAATAAATCTGATATATAAAAACGCACTTAATATTCATCATTTAAAGCTCAAAATCGAGTGGTCGATGAAATTACATCTAGAACTAACCTGGTACTTCCTGATGGAGTCCGCCTGGTCCTTAGTGAGGTCGTGCGCGGGGGGACGCGGCGGTGCGTCCCGCGCCACCTCTCTGGGAGGGACCGCCGGCGCCGACGTCTTCGCAGTGCCGTTCACCTGGTGAGCAGATTGGGTAAATGGAAAATAGTGGCAATCGTTCAGAAAGGATTTTGTCAGTGTTGCCAGTGCTATTTAATAATAAACATAATTTGTTAATTTGCTTACTGCTGAGGACTACACCAATAAACATTGTTAATAGACTGTCCAATGTAAAAAGAACAAATTGATATGTCTTTTAGTATTTTTAAAAATAGCAACACTCATTAAACTTTACGAAAAAAGTCTTGTTTTATTCCTTTCTGAATATAAAATATTATTCTAGACAACTTTCTAAGCTAGACCCCATAAAACAATATTTCAACATTCCTTACTTATAACTACGATTACAAAAGTTGCATAGACCCAATGTTTTCATGCACAAAATTACCCCATACACATTCATAAATGGTTAGGCATACAATTGTCTAGTATAAATCGCACAAAATCCTCTAAAAACATTTTACTTTCACACAAGAGTATATTAATTTATTCAGAAACAGAAAGTTGAAACGAAATGCCGTATTTGACTGTTTATATTTTGGTCATGACTGATTTTTAGAGGATTTGCGAAATGTCAAATTTCAAAGAGCTTCTTTAAATAGCTCATTTTAATTATTGTTAACCAAATCTATTTCACAAGAGAACAAATATAAGGTCAGGTGCCCTATTCCGTCTAAGGGGATATACATATCCGTCTTTTGTAATCACAGGCGTCCTAATCGAAGGACAGCTTTGATGGCTGTATAGGCAAATAGAGGATATTTTGGTTCTCTTACGTTTATGGCTATCGACGCTATCCTTCGAATAGAACGCCCGCAATTGCAAAATACGGATTCGCCCCTATATACGGAATAGGGCTTGACCTAATAAATAATATACAAATATTTTATAGATAGAAAAAAAACCTTCTGCAATTCGACAACAATACGGACCTGAAAAATGAAATATTTGTTAGTAAAAATATTATAATATGGACCAAAATATAACACATATATTACCGAATACAGATTGTAATAACTACCCCTTATTCATATACGTTATTTATCCAAGGTCGGAGCATTGCTGTGATAACAAGTCTGTTTCTCAGCTTTGTTTATCTGACAGCTTGCTGTTTGTTCAGCTTTGTTTATCTGTCAGCCAACTAGATTCAAGTTGTATCTCAATTTTAGCCAATCACAACGGCCCTACGTCTACGCACTGCGAAGGCTGCCATGCCGTCAGCACTGAGAAACAGACTTGTTATCACAGCAATGCTCCGACCTTACATAAATAACGTCTATAAATAAGGGGGTTAATATTTACTAACTTCTTTTTATTTTTACTTATTTGCTTATTTATCATTACATTTCGGTCACAAGCACGAGTCATACATCTAGCTTTCCCAGTCTAGAGTTATATTGTACCCCAAACATTAAATAATAGAAACTTTGTGTTCAATACAATATCTAAACTAATATCATTGTTTGTCATATAAATTAATGTCTCCAATAAAAACTTTTGAGAGCATTAAGAACCCTTTCAGCAAAGTGTACAAACCCAAAAAATATGAATTTTAATAATTGAATCAAATTTTTGTTGGAACATCTTAAAAGCCTTTTAGAACACCCATGTCAGAAATAGTCAAATAGAAATATAATTGATATAATGTACCCCATAAGCACTTGGCTGAAGCTTAGAATATTTTGGCACCGTAGACAGAACAGCGTTGTGTGCAACAAGCGTGCATCATGGATAATGTTAATGCGTTTAATGATGGCTGTAACTTTGTTATTGTAATGAATTCTTCGCAGTTTTGAGTCACACTTAGGTATTGTCAACAGTACGTAGTGTAATAATAATGCACAATGTAGCGTAGAGATTGTTTGCTGAGTTATTTTAATATCATGATGTATTTTCTTTAAATAAATTACACCTAATACTGACTGCCTTAGGTATTGGCAACTTTATTCTTGGCATATCTCTAGGAATTAATTTGTGGTAATCACAGGTAATAGTTCTAGGTAGGCCCATGTTCAGCAGTGGACTCTTCCTCCCATCTTGACATGATGATGATGATGATGACAGATAATAGTATAATATTAATGTATAACTGTTTACCTCCGCGTCATCGTGTAATCACTAATCACCACGCAAGTTGACGTTCATTGCATTTTTAATTACCAAGTAGCTACGTACAAGAGAATATTATTTAATGTGAAGAAGAAATCTTAATGATTCTTATAAATATTTTTTCGTTTTCTATTATAGTAAAACGGCAGTAGTACTTATACTTAGAGTACTTAATAAATTAAACAATGAATTATAATAGGTTTTCAAACGCTTGACTTCATTGTTAAAATAAACTGGAGCGTAACATTACTTATCGCGGCGTAAAATGACGTAAGCCAAATATTTAATTTTACGTGTAAAATAAATGTTTCCACTAAATTGTGTAGGAGGTACACGCAATATCTAAGTGTTTTGTTTGGTTTCATTATTGAAGGGATATGACATTTGCAACCACAGAATAAGTCATTGGTTTCTTTGATTTTATTTACTCCTAATACATGACACTATCACGTGACGTCGAATTTATAATTCTTACTATTAATCATTTGTAACTATTAATTCCATTCGAAGTCTATTCTAAGCAATGTAGATAAACAAACAATCAATCTAAACTGATTAAATTCTACCTTTCTAACATCCGCCACCATGTATTGTATGTAAGATATAACAGATTCACGCAATTACAACAGAATGGTACATATTTATCTACATTTCTAATACAATGCTAGTGAATATTCTTTATATCATTAGTGACAAAAGCGACATCAACAGTTTAATTTTAACAATATTCACTGCTAATAATCCTACATTTAACCACATTAGTCACCGTAAAGACGAAATCACCTGAACGTGACTATATAAAAATGTGATAAGAACTTCCGTCTATCTTATCAGGCGCATGACGAATTAATTATTGGCAACAAAACAGTAGCTAAGGAACGCCCTTGAGTGTATTAATATACATTCAAGGCGTATCAATGAAATAGTAATGTAGGTCTCTCTATATACCTAAATCAGCGATAGCCTAGTTCGGAGTGGAGCGGATTGATGAGACGAAGTCTGCAGTTTCAAAACCAAGGACACGTGCCTCTGACGTTTCTCAAGTTATGTTTGTGCTCTCTGGGAATTATCGCTTGCTTTAACGGTGAAGGAAAACATCGTGAGGAAACCTGCACCTAAGGTCTCTATAAGGACTGATATTATTATTATTATATTTATAAATCTGTTATTTACAAAATCATAGTTTAAAAAATATTATCGTCAGTGAAACTACTGACAATTATGAGATATTTGGATTTTCAACAAGATCGTACAATCAGATATTTTTATTTTTCTATTGAAGAAGAAGAACAGAAGTTTCTTTTAAGTACGCCATATTCCTGCGCGCGTCGACGTTCACTTAATATAAAAGACAACGCTTTGGTTATTTACTAAATAAATCCCACATCTCAGTTCATAGTCAATGTATGCAGAAGTTCAATTTAATAATGAGATCTGTAAATGTATATAAATGTGTAATGAATAATAAATGTTAATTAAAAAGCTTCAAATGTACTTACACCGTTTTCTACACCGGTTCCTGTTAGTGTGTTAGTAGTTCCGACTATGATTGTTAGTAAATGTAGTGTTAATTCTAAATTGTTCACCTTTAGTTGAATGCTCAGCAATATTGGGTTTAAAATGCAAATTTTTGTATGGTCAGAATTATTATGTTATCTAAATAATGCCATACTTGGATCACATTAAATTTTGAACCACTAATATCAATTAGAACAATCATTTGACCAAATATTATAATTATTACACAATATCAACTAAAGGCCACAACTTCCATCCCCAATGAGACGCATGCGCAGATGTGCCCGTTACCTGGAACGCGACGCTCTTTCTGTCCACGGTACCGGGGTACTTGGGCGTGGTTTTGACGATTTGGACAAAGGTGTCGGGCACGTCGACCGCCACCTCCCGGCCGAGCAGCACCGGGGTGGTGTCGAACCCCGGAGGCAGCTTGTACGACGCGTACACCGCTTCCCGGATCAGGACAGAATCAGTCCGAGCTGAATACGTCACTCTCCTGCAGTCAAGCAAAGAGTCTTCCCCGTTTGATATCAACAGTTGGATTTTATGATCACTGATAGAGGCTCCTCATCCCTGCAAGTCCGGAGGCGTACCTGCGGCGGGCGCGGCGGCGGGTAGCGCGGCGGCGTTTTGTTTCTCGCGATGAAGCTGTCCGGAACGTCCACCGCCATCTCGCGGTGGGGACCTGGAAACAACAGAGAAGGAACATTATGAATATGTAATATAAATATGTATATAAAAAAAAGGAATGGTGATTTATATGATGTCTCCAACTATTTGACTATTCCAAAAAAGACAGCAAAAGCTGACACTGGACAGTACAGCACAGTTTTTTGTGTCTGTTCTTATCCCAATCTACCTAGCCTACGCTACAGCGAAAACCGTATAATGTCGTGTATTTTTTACAGACTATTATGTTATATGCAGGGTTCCTGCTGTAACGGGACATCTAATTACGGCAAAACATGATAAACATGGCTACTACAATGCCACGTCGGAATTATGGAAAAAAGTTACACAATAGACGATATATTGCACTTGTTTTGCAGCAATTGTCTTCTCAATTAGTAACGATTGTTAGCCTGTGTTGTAAATGCTATTAATGTCTTAGGGAGAGCCCTGATTAAAACAATAAAATCCCTGAACACATGTATTTTGTGGCGTATATAATTACGCAGTTCTTTACATTTTTCGATCCAAATGGTGGGGATATATTTCAGTGATATTGTCATAAGATCCTTCGACAATCTATTGGACCCACTCCACTTACCACTAGGTGCAGTGAGGTCACTTTGCCGTGCACGTATTAAAGATAACCACTAATTTTATACTTGGCTGCCAGCTAAATGTGCCTAACCAGCTTTAAAACGTTAAATAATACTACCGTCCTAGGTTTGTTCATGTATGCACAGTTCCTTGAATTTCAAATCAAACCGTATGACAATGGCATTCTTGTTGATGTACACAGGCTTGAACAATAGTTCTTAGAGGGAAAGTTGCTTTAAATGTTTTTCGCTTAATTTCAATGGTCAATATGCCCCAGTAATTATAATTATGATTAGCCTACATATCGTGCTGCAAGTTATGAAATTTTTGCTGATTCAAATGAAAGCCGACGTAGAAGTTTCAAAGACGAATTGGTTAAATCATTGTTCTGTTTTTAAAGACTCCAATGAGGAATAGCACAAGCTTTTATATGTTATAAAAAGGGATTCGCAGACATTAATTTCAGGCAAAGCGTAAATGATTTGCCGCCTGGCATGGGAAAACCTAATTTAGATTATGACCTATATTATAAGCTTTATTATCTAAAATTAGGTTATTGCCGCCCGACAAACTGCTATTTGGGAACTACCTCAGAAGTTCTCTATAAGAATTTTGAGGGTATGTGAAGTCTACTAAACCGCACTAGGCCAGCGTGGTGAACTAAGGCCTAATCCCTCTCAGTAGTAAAGGGGGCCCGTGCCCAGCAGTTGGACAGTATATAATACAGGGCTGATGAAACTGCTATTTGTTAAAACTTACTAATATAGCAAAGCGGTGATTAATTGAAACGAATATTTCTACAAACAGTACATCGCATAAAGATCCCTACAGACACTAATTACATGAAATGAATACCAGCTATACGAAGTCATTGGGTCAGGCATAATTAGCACATAATCGCACGTGTTTCCACTACGTTATTAATGAGACGGCCGGCATCAAGCCTGGAACTTATCACGTATATTCAAGGAAGAAGTTAAAATGAACGGATCGGAAGAAACACTTTCTGCTAGGATATTTTCTATCAAATAATGTTCAGCAGAAACTGTTTCTTGGAATTGCAATATAAGCCAGTAATCTGCGTAGTAATAGAATTTAAGTAGATGGTAAATTTTGTATAATATTTAAGTGATTGCAGTCACTCAATTTTTCATACTGTCAAAGAGCATCATACAAACATACTATGTATATTCTGGCTAAAAGGACCTTTTATAATATTTGCGGGAATTTTGAGGTCGAATAGTGAAGATTGTTATCTGATCTCTCAGGCGACGAGCGCGTACCGACAACCCTTCTAAAGTCATTCATCAACAATACATATATATGTTATGTTAGTAGTCATAAAATATGTGTGTGGTGTAGTTGTATTACAGTACGCCTTCTGAGCGCGGACTTGGGTTCGATCCCGAGTCATGGAGTAATTTTGTTTTTTTTCTACTCAGTATTAGCCCGGAGTCTGGAAATTGTCCCCGATATGGCGATAGGCTCTTCCCACCCCCTATCCCACCATGGGACGGGATACACACGGCATAAAGTGAGTGCATCAGTTGCGCCTCTGTTTAACACTTAAGGGATAAAAAAGCATGATTTTGTGTGTGTTTCATGTAACTATTTTCTTTCCTATTTACCGAAAAGTCATTCAAGATCTTCAGCACATTACGTTAAAGAGGAAGAGAAAGATATCAGACAATCTACACAACATAAAATATAAATAGTTTTTCCGTATAACTTTCTAATGATGGAGGAATAATGTTTATAACCCGCATGGCATTCACTTGCATCCATTTCCAATGTTATTTTTATCTGCAATTGTGAAATTTTCACCTTGAGCTCTTTTGGTAAAGACCAATAATATATTAAAAAATATTTGTGGCGTAGATTGTGATGAACCGAATACGAGGGGCTCTGGGTTCGATCTCTGCAATATACTAACCTTATTCATAAACATTATTTATCTAAGGACGGAGCATTAATGTGATAACAAGTTTGTTTCTCAGCTCTGTTTATCTGACAGCTTGCTATTTGTTCAGCTTTGTTTATCTGACAGCCAACTAGATTAAAATTGTATTTCAATATTAACCAATCACAACCGCCCTATGTCTACGCACTGCGAAGGCTGCCATGCCGTCAGCACTGAGAAACAGACTTGTTATCACAGCAAGGCTCCGTCCTTAGATAAATAACGTTCATGAATAAGGGGGTACATTTTTAGTCAGTAATGTTATGATCAGTCAATATTTAATTCATGTTGTGGAAGTAAAATATTTCGCGTTAAATTTAACAAACGATCGACCTGCTTTTAATATACATTTATAAATACCGGCATTTTTCCGTACTAATAAAGCATGCATCTTGAAGAGCTCAGTACACAGAACCATGCTACATAATTAAGCAAACACGCAAGTAAAAAATCCAAATAGAATTTAATTATAGGAATATTTCGGATGGTTCTTCCTAACTTTTTGTTCTATTGTTTGTTGAAGGTCAGGTCGCGTGAGGTAACTCCTTTCATTGTTAGTTTTATGAACGTGGAAATAACGATTTGTGCAATTAGATTAGGTTTTATTACCTACAGATTACAGATTTAAGAGTCTTCTGCTAGAGATATAAGCAGGGTCTTTTTATAAGGTAAGGTGAATAAAGGAAGTTTTTTTTGATAAGACGAGCATGCCACTCGCCCGACAGTAAGCGATACGACCGCCCATAAACAGTACCAACACCATACAGAAATTGCGTTACAAAATATTGCGTAGCACTCAACGGCGCTAGTCAATGCGACATAAGATGTTAGGCCTCATAATTCCCAATAATTACGCTGGCTATAATTTACTTAAAATCGGAACATAACAGTACATCAGTGGAGAAGGGTGTCTTCTTCCGAAAAGGAACCCAACATAACACATAGGACGGCACCGAACCTTCGAATGTCAGATATCTAAAATTCTCAGTAAAGGCCAGGTCAAAAGTACCTGGAACCGGCGGAAATGCATGAAGAAATTAATGAAGGTGGAGGAAGCGCGAGAAGTATGCCAGAATCGTGCAATGTGGCAATCCATAGTCCCTGCCTACCCCTATGGGATAGAGACGTGATACTATGTATGTATGTATAACACATAGGTACTACTAATATGATTTTACATAAGTTACAAAAGGGAAGCCGTCAAGAATCAAGATATATTGGCCCTTCGCCACTGCAATACATCGACACTGTTGCAAAAATTGAAAATAATAAGAATGCTTGGTTGCTGTGGATAGTTGCAAACAGCACTGGACTGCGGATAGGAAGGGTTTAAGTTCGAATCCTAGGATTCCCATTCGGATTTTCTCACTATACACGAGATTATCCAAAATGAACAATAAGGCCCGTGCCCAGCAGTAGGAATCATATAAATAGGGCAGGTATTATCAACAGACATTTCTCTCATCAAATTACAAAGCGTGAACACCGTTTAGAAACGTGGGTGCAGCCGTTCCACCTCTGCTTTCCCCCCGGGAATACAAGCGTGACGGTGCCGGTAGATTTATTAGCAAAGTACTTTACAACAGGTTGCTGTTAGAAAAGGCAGGTTAGAAAATACGCTGGTTAATTTAAAATTTTAAAATATTCACATATAACGCATCCGATGCTTTATAGTAAGCACAGTGAATTGTTATTTGATTATAACATGTTTTAAGCTGTGAAATATTATTTCATAGTTTAAGAGAATTTATTTATTTAGCACTTCATAGACAAAAGTGTACGGGCGGACTTAATGCCATAGGCATTCTCTACCAGTCAATTCTGATAATAACACAGAGAAGTATGTTTACAACTGCCTTTATTCTGCTAATATGGAGTGCGCAACTTACTTCCAGAATAACTCAAGATAGAGTCCCGAGCATATTATGTTAGAAAACACTGGTGGTAGGTCTCTCATATGTGAGAGTCCACCTGGGTTGGTACCATCGCTATGTCTATTTCTGCAGCCATGCAACAGTGTTTAGTCACTGTTGTGTTCCGGTAAAGGACATTGTAGCCAGTGTAACTACTGGAATCAGACTTAACATCTCATGTCTCAGGATGGCGAGCGCAGTGGAATATCAAACTATATTTTGTAATTAAAAGTGTTAGATGGTGATTTAACTGTTTATGGACGGTTGTATCGCTTACCATCAGGCGAACGGCAAGCTCGTGACGTCATTCAAAGCAACAAAAAAAAAATTGCCCGGTCTAAAATAGCGACCTAGGCTTTTTTAAAACCACATTGTTTATAAGAATAGAACCCAATACTGACCGGTGTCGGAGGTGAGCGAGAGCATAGTGAGCATGTCTTTGTCGTCATCCGGCGGCGGACACTTCTCCTCGTCAGCGCCCACCACCACGATGCTGGAGCCGGACCGCATGCGGGGCCTGGAACGTTATGCAATCTAGTTAGACAAAAATTTACTAATCAAGCATAACATTAGTATATAGAAATAAAGTGCAGACGTGACAAATAACAATAAAAAAAAACTATTTTTCGGATTTTTTATTAATGCTCTAAATTTCATGACACTGTGAGCTCATTCAGCGGAGATCGGACGTCAACAGCTAAAAAAAACTGTATTTTTATAAAATGTAGGTAGATATCGTAACTTTGACTTTTTGACGACCAATGTTCACCGTGATCTTAAAGGTTGTAAGTCTCCGAAACGTGAGGAGAAAATTATAATATAAAAACCGCGAAAAATCCTAAAAATAATTTTATTTCAATATCTAACATAAGAAACCATTTTGACAAATAACAAATTATTTTTTGTTAATTTCTTGATGGTAAATCCACGTGGGTTGCCATAACGAGCTTCGTACCTAATCAAAGATTATTATGTCACGCGTCTTACGACGATTCAATAGATTAACTATTTAAAATATATATAAAATAAAATTACACCAGTATAAAACAAATTATTCCAAGCGACAAATAACCCCAAAATTACAAACGAATATTATACAATAATTTTCAATTTTTTTTAACCCTGTAAACAGATATAATTCGTCAGCGGATATGAAACACATCGTCAACAATTTTAATGTGGGACATATAAGGTAATATAATTCTGTGCGTGAAGGAAACGCATCCGTTTTTATATGAATGGAGGACGGACAGACGGACAGTGGCAGGTCGGGGGCAACGATGCGTGTAGTAACGTCTCGGGAGAATAAAGGCTGTCGCACATTGCGATGTTTATAATAATAATAATATCAGCCCTGTATTAAATATTGTCCCACTGTTGGGCACGGGCCTCCTCTACTACTGAGAAGAATTAGGCCTTGCGATGGTTGCTTAATGGTAATGCTACACTTGACATATTTGTCAATATATTTATTACCAATGGCCATTTTTATTAGTTGTTTAATCGAATTAATGTTTTTCTCTCCTTTAATTATACTGGGTTATTTGAAAATAACTTTACAGCAAGCGTTTTTCTTTATACGTGTTCTACGTTCTGTCTACAATAATAGGGGACCGGACAGGTATTACCAAAAAACCTGAAATTCAGTTTAAAGTAAAGTTTGTAATATTAAAAATATTATCTCATATTTGTTTTTGTAAAAGAGATGTGATTTGTATTTTTAAATCAATAAATAAAATACAATAATTATAATATTTTTAGTCTATTCTTTACGGCAAATGAATCACCAATCACGGCGCATGACGTCACACGTGGGTAAAATGTAAACAAACAGACGTCATCTGGATGTCATACCGCGCAGAACTGCTCTAATAATTAATATTAATTTATACGGGACGTTGTTACTATCTTCCAGCTTAACGTTTACAGATTGTTTAACCGTTAATCATAATGGACCGCAAAAAATATCTTTGGTGCGATGTACCTGAATGTAATAATACTTCTATATCTTTACCAAACAAATTATTTATTGATGTACCACGAAAAGCAGATATACGAATAAAGTGGTTGCAGTTAGCAAGACGAACCCGACGGAATATCTGCAGACTCACCGATTTAGTTCTGTGAGGATCACTTTGATGTAAGTAAATAAAAAATAGTGTTTCGGTTTTAAAATAAATCGATGAATATTTCAATTAATTAAATCATTTGTACACCCAGGAGGAGGTTATGGTTATGAGATGTATTTATTTATGTTTTAGCTGCCACATGATATGGAATAGAATATTAATTTATATAGAATTCTGATTGTTACACAGTAACCTGAAGATTACCTGAGATTAACACGGTCTATGCAGTGTTGCTAGATCATAATTTCTCTTTTACCCTAGGATTATTTGGAATTTAAAATTTTACCCTTAAACCAATCATAAATAATTCGGTACTTTTTTTTTCTATATCCTTATCTATGCAGACGCCACTTCTTTCTTCACTTCCACTTCAATAATTATTAATTTAATTATCTCAATTTATTAGGAACAACTAGCTGTACACGAAAATTGTATTGAATAAAAAATTATAATTGTTTCATGGCCACAATTTTTGTAGGAAACATCTTTTCTAAGCTCAATATTTATTACAATACCGTGAAAAAATAGCTTTAATACCTTAACTCGTAGAATTACCCCAAAAATTACCAAAAAAAAAAATACCCTGCTGATTCAGTTTTACCCTAAATCTAGGGTAAATAACCCTAATCTGGCATTATTGAATCACTGTTCAAATGACAAGACTTGTCAAGTTGCTTTATCCACGTATGACGTCACACGAGACGAAAATGACATAATGTAGCGTTTGCGCGGGAATTATAGCTATTTAACATTTAGGCATGGTTTTATGTACTTTTTTTAAGCTATATTTGTGCGAAATACTATTTTTTCTTGGCTATTTATATCCACAATGATCAATTTAAACACCTTCTGAAAATTTGTCCGGTCCCCTATTATGCCTAACGAGCATATTTTCTCTCCAATGCTATGCGTTGCTAAATCCAATGTGCATATACCTTTAAATATTTATTCACCTGTCTAGTAACAGTTTTATAACCAAGACGGCACTTGTAAAGAAAGTAAAACGTAATTTTACGATCACTGACATAGAGTCCATTATTGCGTAATTTTTATTTGCAATATAGCTTCCGTTTCAAACGTAAGAAAATTGACAATGAACTGCCCAAAGTACAATGACCTTAATAAAAAATGTATAAACTAATACCATATAAGTAAAACAATTCAACACAGGATATGAAACATTAAGTACTACGCCGAAATGATCAAAAATAATTCTAACTAATCGTCCATAACTAACAAACAAAAAATATATTTGTTTTGACCATTTCAAAACGCAGTTTTATCGTTCCATATTTGATTTGAGTTTTATTTTTACGGCTGAATGGCTTAGGTCATTGTTACTCGTTCGACCGGACAAATGTACTAAACAAAACCTATTTTTCAACTCAAAAACTGCTATAAATACGAGTATTGTCTAGTGTTCTGGTAGATAAATTTAAATAATATCAAAATTTATATTCATCTACGGTATTGCTCTTGACTCTGAAAGGTATAACCTTTCTTCCTTAAAGCGTTAAACCTTTTTTTCTTATTGGTTTGAATGACGAGACGAGCTTGCCGTTCGCTTGATGGTAAGCGATACGACCGCCCATAAACAGTAGAAACACCATCCAACACCGTGAATTATAAAAGTATTGTTTGGTATTCCACTGCGCTCGCGCTCCTGAGATATGAGTCCTTAAGTTTCATTACGTCCAATAATTACACTGGCTACAATGTCCTTCAAAGCGGAACACAAAAGTGACGACACTCTACTGCTTGGCGGCAGAAATATTGAGGTGGGATATACTCAGGCGGACTCTCACATATGAGAGACCTACCGCCACTAGTTGAACCTAATCCATCCACAAAAGTTATAGTAAATGTTAATTACGAATAATATTGAGATATCTTGTAACCAGCCATTTGTAAAATTGTCTACGGTGCGCTACGTCCACTGCACTGACTCAATTCAAAACTACAGGGTAGAAAGACAGCAGTACATATAAATGTCAGATCGCCGTTTGAACACATTTTCTATAGAATTCTCAAACAGTTACACACTGCAACAGTTATAACTCCGTTCGCGGTAAGAATTACTGATAGCGGTATACCCAGTCTGTTATGAAAAACTGTCACTTATTACATACTTGCGTCAAATCGCGACTTTGCCCGCGTTACGTTCCATTTCTAGGGTACAATATAGTCTAGCCTAGCCTTAGATAACTATAATTTTATTAGTGAAAGATTTGACAAAAATGACTACAATTGGTCTTGAACTAAATAATTGTAAAATGAAGAAATAATATCACACAAATAGAATTTAACCTTAAGAAGGCGTGATCATTTCTCTACATAGGAAATAATAAAAAAATATCCCGGTAAACGTTTGTACCGGAAAACGGCGCCGGATCGCCGTGACCCATATCGGATTCCGGATTTCCTTACAACCCTATCTAACACTTTGTATGCAAATATCTGCCGTTATCAAAATCTTGTAAATACTTTTGGATGTAGGTTTTTCTTATAACTGATCTGGGTAATGCGAGAAAGGTGCGGTGAATAACTTGAATCGCCCATCATTAGTAACGTGTACCCTGAGCACAAATTAACGCCATATTTTATAGTTAAAGTAATTATTTCGACTAAGTAAATTGTTGTAGAAGCAGTTGTACAAGACTTTTCTAAAGTTATGACTGTATTCTTTGTGAGTTATCGCTTGTTTTAACTGTGAAGAAAAACCTGTGTACCTGAGAAATTCTCCATAATAATTTCGAAATAGAATATACTGAAGCCTAAACCTAGTAGAGGAAACCCGTACCCAGCAGTGGGACAGTATATAATACAAAGCTGACATTATTATACATTTGTGTATGGTTTCAATATGATAAGCGCCTCATAAGCGTATTTGGAAGTAAAGTACGGCAGCGTGAATATTGCGCGCGTGTAAAGTTAGAAAAGTAAAGCGCGTAACCATGGTAACGGCAAACATAAAATGCATGGCAGAACGAATTTGTTTTTTTGACGTATGATCACACTATCGAGAAATAAATGTTAACTTACTCACTATAAATACTCTATGATGCTGCATAAATGCCTGCTGAGGGTACTATGCAGGGTAAAACGCAATAAACGATGGGGCCCGTTGCTGACTCTACTAATATCACGTACAAGCAAGTTTTAAGTTTGAAAATAATCTATACATATTATATTCGAATTTAACTGGATCGCAGTGGACAGATGACTTCATAAAATTCGTAAGAGGTCGCTGGATGCGGACCGCTTACAATATGTTGATCTAGAAATCTTTAGGGGAGGATTTTCAGCAGTGGACATCCTGCGACTGATGATCTGCAACGTATTTACTACGTGTTTCGGTTGCATTTGAACTTTGACGTGTGCAAAGTCATTTAAAATAGCAAGCTTTATCTCTGAGAGCTGAAGACTACTTTTCCCATGGCCTCTTGCATAGCTTCCTTTATATGAAAGCTAGAAATCATACAATCCCGTCCCTCACGTACTTATGGGCCGAATCTCGGTCGCATGTAACTGATTAAGGTAATATATTCCACACACAGACCGACATTATCGCAATGATAATCGGAAAACCAATTTCCCTCCATTAATGATATGGAATGGATCAGTGCCAAGCAGAGTCACATAGAGCAATGCGACGTAATGCTATGTGTAAGATATTTTATCCTTTTTCTCATAGGTTTTGACTTAACGTTGCAGTTATGGAGGGTTTTGTGAACAAGCTGATGTAGGTTTGTAACCAGAGCTATGTTATTAACTAAGTTTATAACATAGAAGCTGGTTTATTTAGCGGTTGCCTAAGCCCCGTTTCATGGGTAGCAGAAGGTACAATCAGCAAAGTTGGCGGTCGACCACCCTAAGGGTCAAAATAACTTGGCAAATTTGTTTTACTACGTTTGGGAGGCGGGGTTTGGGATCGATTGCATAGATCGATATCAGTCGTAAGTCTGCTGGCTACCTGCAATGACGTTACGTAACACTACCGAACCGCTGCTGAGTGTATAATAGAAAACGAAATTAAAATTGATGCGCGCACGTCTATGCTATGACGATAATTCCTATACTTGTAAGATGCATATCGTCGGCGTAAGGAACGTAATAACAAAAGTTTTATAGTTTGGAGACAATCGCGATTTACAGTGTTTATATTGTTAAATTTTTTGGCATTATTTTTTAATAAATAAGAAACGACATTATGTTAATTATTTTATATCATATTATATGCCTGATTACCTTCTTTTTAACTTTTAACAAACCAAACTTTATGTTGTATTAAAAAATAATCATTTTAAAGCAATTTCCGCCATATTTGTCACAACTATATTTTGTTAGTAAATTATGATTAGCTACTTTTTAAGCCTTTTTTTAGTTTTCGGTCTCTTTAAACCCATAGTCTATAATTAATTTATTAAATAAATTCAATGGCTGCATAATATTATGATTGAATTTTGAATCGTAAAAATTTAAACTGTTCAGTTTATTCAATTCGTTCAATAATTCATATTATAATAATAAATCATAGTTAATAGATTTCATTATTTGAATTGTTATTTTATTTTATTTCAAAAACTTAGACAATAACATTTTATTCTAATCTCTGTATTTACAAATATTATGTATTAACATTAAAGTTAAAATAATTGACCTAAAATTATTAGCTTCTTGGAGATATTGTTTTTTATTTCCTCTTAATGATCTTTTTATCTTAAATATGAATAGTTTTTGAGTTAATAACGAAATACCTTTTTTTCATCCTAATTTGAACTATTTAACACCTTTTTGAAGTAGTTAATTGGACTATTTATCGATATGCAGCGATTATTATTTATTGAATTTGAGGCGAGTTTAAAGATTTTATGTGTAGGTGGTAATATGCTTTTATTAGAGTAATATTGAAAGGCCAACATTTTTATTGCTGCAGATGTTGTTTGAAAAGAATAAATATATCACATAAAAATGGTTTGTTAAAGAGCGCATTTTTATCAATGTTTGTATTGACACCGGTCTTACGTGGACGCATTTATCGTTAAACTGAGTCGATTGTTCAATTATTTAGCTTTCGCTGAGTTAAAACCCAAAGTCTATAATCAACTTACAGTTATTGATTTTTTACCGATTTAATAGCTGCATATTATGATTGAATTTTGAATTATATAAATTACTTAAACAGTTCAGTTTATTTAATTCGTTAAATCATTCACATAATCATAAATTATTGTTATTCGTTTCATTATTAGAAATTATTATATTTTTTCTCAATTGTTTTTATGCTTTTTTGAACATTTTATTTACTTTTAAAGGACATGTCCGTTTTTTGTATGGGCGCTGGTTTTATGGTTCGAATAAATTCCAACCAACCTCAAACTTATTGAATAATAATGTGCCAAAAATTAGTAACTTGGAGTCATTAAATAATAATTTTAGATCCTTCATTGATAAGAAAAATAAGAAAGAAAAGTCATGGCTGAGTAATTCATACAAATAATTTCACGATTCGTCAAAAGATATAACTACCTGTTTTTTTACATAAGTAAGTGTTATTATTATCATTTACGGATATAAAGGGAAAAATTTAAAAAAAAAAAATATGAAAAAAAAAATATTTGCAGTAAGTAATTATTTTCAGAGATAACTAAATAAGATTTTTGATTACTTAACTTTTTTCGGGATGCCTTCCAAATGTAATAACGTTTATATTTGCAGAGTTCATTTTAAGTGTAATATTTAAAGTAAATAATTTTTTTTAAATCTCACAATCAAATCTTTCAAATAAAATGATTTATTTCCATAGGCTCGTTTTGTGAACCAGTCGATGAGGCTCACGCACATATCGCTACGATATATAATTATCAAAAGTTAAAATCGAATATAGTAGTTAATATATTTGCAACACCAATAAATAATGAGATACACATGTAAAATGAAATTTCGTAGAAAGTCTATGTAAATAAAACACATTTTTTTTGTTACTTCAGTGATATGATTTAATTGTATTCATTACAAATTTGATACGCTCAGCAGGCAGGTTGAGTAGAGTGTGCGCTCTGGATCGGTTGGCGATGAAGCTCTCATCCGCATCCTAGTGTATACATCGAGGGACAGTGGTTCTCTGTAATACAATTAAATTATATATTAATTACTAAAATCTATTATTCTAATAATATTTTAACGTAATGACTACAGTGCCAAAATAATAAAATTTATATGGGAGCAGAACGCCAGTGCGGCCGACACAAAATACGTGGGTCAAGTACGAAATAATCCAAATTAAGTAAAAAAATCAGCTCTGTTTTCCATAATTGCACACATTTTATTGAGATAAAAATCCCAAATTTGCATTAAATCGGATTGTAATTCTACTTTAATTCAGTGCTACATATTATGTAGTTGTAAAAGAAACAATAATAACAGAAACCTCTGGGTTAAACTGGGTGGGACTTAAACGTCTATAAGCGGATCTTACAAACGCGCCGACATAGTTAATTACTCTAGTAAGAAATCATATTACCACTACTTAAAATCTTTAAACTCGTCTAAATTCAATAAACAATGGACGCCGCTTTCCGATAAAGGCGTCGACATGGAAACCGGGGTTAACAAAAACATAAAAATGTCGTCCTCTAACAAAGACCCTTTTTATGCGAAATCTTTACACTTTTAAACTGCACATGTGCAGCAATAAAAATGTTGGCTATGCAATATTACTGTAATAAAACAAATTATCGCCTATCCATAAATTATTTATACTCGTCTATATTTTTGGCATTAAATAAAAATTATTAATAAAGGAGATAGAATTTCGGGCGTCTTCTTCTTTAAATTGGAAATTTCCTCCTTATTTCTTATTTTTTAAGTTATCGAAGAACCTCTTTATCCTCTTAATAACAATTGTATTTTTAAGTGCCAATGAACACTAAAGATTATTTTTCTAGACGTCATGTTATCCAAATCGAATGAGCTATCACTCATATTTTTGGATCTTTATAATACATAAATTGACACCTTTTTGAGCTTATTGACTGGACTAAAAGGCTTACCGGCCTGTCTTAATATATTCCCAACATTAAATTAGAGTTTACTATTAAAAGTTGACGGTAAAAGTTACGCTTAATGCTACTGTTGTTTCCAATATCGAAAACTCTGAATTTTTAACTGAGATCAAGAAAAGATAGGTAACACCTATAAGTATAGTGAGTATACTCGTCGAAGTAGTTTATTTTTGCATTGAGTACTTTTAAGTTTTCCAATTATATTTCTTTTCAATATTTTGACATTTGATTATTCGTAAAGCAACTTAAATAACATACTACATAGATTACTACAAGTATGATCAATAGCACTATGTTAATTTTTGGCAAAAACACACAATGACTAATGATATTTGACCCCACGATAGATAGGATAACTTAAGGATAAATATAAAATATAATAAGTAGCATATTGAAGTCTGTTTTACACAATTAAAGGAATAAGTATTCATCAAAACTCAATAATATTATAATTATATTTAAAAGAGCTTAAAAAGGTGGTCTATGTTGGCTTTAAATATAATTAATTATGATGACCAATAATTAAAAAAGCCATAAACCGCGATTTTCTCAAAACTGCAAAATTTTAATTATTAGTTCTCTGCCCTGACGATATTTTTCCACGCATATTAACGTCCACTAGTTAAAATTAATATTAAAATATTATATAGTATAGTATGACTGATTTACTTACTGTAATATTTAATTCCCGGAATATATAATCCATGGTGCAGTAGTCACATGACGGGTCGGCGACTAAGTAATTAAGAGTCCAGTAAACGAACATAAGTCTACGTAGTGGCAAGATATCGGTGTCCGTAAACGAAAAAATAATTGTGAGCAAAATACTACTGGTACTCAATAGTTGCGTGCGCGTCGTCAATCAGTAAAATACAACTAAAGTAAACAATAATAGTTATCTGCTGTTCCTTTCGCACATCTCCAAAACTGTCGTAATTGGTGAAATATGAGACAGGGGCGTGTCTAAATATCTCGGGACATTAGACCGGTCAAGCAAAATGTGTTTGGAAGTGTACTAGCACCAACTTGTCCGATTGTACATTGTGTGAAAAATTATATGTGCAGAAAGCACATTTCAAAGTCATAAATTTTATTTTTAGTATGTATGATAATGCTATTTTATTTTTATTTTATCAATCATACCGTAGTTCTGTTGTACAAAGCGAGTAAAGAATATTGCTTGAAAGTATTTATTCAAGTTTTTGAAACTTCACAAGAAAGCAATAGAGTCGTTTCCACCCACTAAACACTATATTTAACTACAATTTTAAATATTAATAAATTTTGCAGTGATCACAACGAACAAGTTGTTTAAGTCAATACTAAATAATTGACGACATTTGATCGCATAAACCTCGCAACGCTCAGTGCGCCATACTTAATTCGTACATTTATTCCCTTCAGAATATTGTCAAACAAAGCGGATGATTATACTGAGCTATCCAGCCCTCTTTATTGCGACCTCCAGCAAGGAGGGACATAAACCACATGATGTTTGGCACTCGCATTATTCATGCACGAATACTAATTAATGATGATTTATAGCTCAAACTTATACTCATGGAAGTTCACGCCTTAATCATAAGTGAAGGCAGAGATGTATCTAGTACAACTCATTGAAAACCATCGCTGCAGTATTACAAAGGTGGTATTGCAGTAAATAGCTGAATAGAAGGCCATTATTGGTGCAATAATTGTTTAGGTTATGTAAGAT